>NW_004444657.1:3928-5699 GCF_000243295.1 Trichechus manatus latirostris | reverse complement strand
ACGACAGATACATTGACCCATGGAACAGAATTGAGAACCCAGTTGTAAATCCATCCACCTACAGTCACCTGATCTTCCACAAGTGCCCAGAAAGTTCTTCAAATGAGGAAAAGACAGTCTTTTTAACAAATGGTCCTGGCAAAACTGGATGTCCATCTGCAAGAAAATGAAACAAGACCCATACCTCACACCATATACAGAAACTAATTAAAAATGGATCAAAGACCTAAATATAAAAGGAAAAACTATAAAGATCATAGAAAAAATAATAGGATCAACACTAGAGTCCCTAATACGTGGCATTAACAGGATACAAACCACAACCAACAACACACAAACTACAGAAGATAAGCTAGATAAGTAGGATCTTCTCAAAATTAAACACTTATGCTCATCAAAAGACTTCACCAAAGGAGTAAAAAGACAACCTACAGACTAGGAAAAAAATTTTGGCTATTAAAAATCAGACAAAGTTCTAATATCTAGAATCTACTGGAAAATCCAACACCTCTACGACAAAAAGACAAATAGTCCAATTTAAAAATGGGCAAAGGAAATGAACAGACACTTCACCGAAGAAGACATTCAAGTGGCTAACAGACACATGAGGAAATGCTCGCGATCACTAGCCATAAGAGAAATGCAAATGAAAACCACAATGAGATACCATCTCACCCCGGCATTACTGGCACAAATCAAAAAACAAGAAATAACAAATGTTGGAGAGGCTGCGGGAAGATCAGAACTCTTATGCACTGCTGGTGGGAATGCAAAATGGTACAAACATTTTGGAAAATGATATGGTGCTTCCTTAGAAAACTAGAAATAGAAATACCATATGATCCAGCAATCTCACTCCTAGGAATATATCCTAGAGAAAGAAGAGTCATCACATGAATAGACATGCACACCCATGTTCACTGCAGTAATGTTCACAGTAGCAAAAAGGTGGAAACAACCTAGATACCCATCAACAGATGAATGGATGAACAAACTATGGTACACACACACAATGGAGTTTTATGCAACGATAAAGAACGATGATGAATCTGCAAAGCATCTCATAACGTGGATGAATCTGGAGGGCATTATGCTAAGTGAAATAAAACTATCACAAAAGGACAAATATTATATGAGACCACTACTGTTAAAACTCATGAAAAGGTTTACACACAAAAGAAACAACGTTTGATGGTTATGAGGGAGGGGAGGGGTGGGGATGGAAAAATAGTGAACAGACAATAGATAAGTGATAACTTTGTGAAGGGGAAGATAGCACACAGTACTGGGGAAGCCAGCACAACTTGTCCAAGGCAAGGTCATGGAAGCTCCATAGACACATCCAAACTCCCTGAGAGACCTAATTGCTACGCTGAGGGCTGTGGGGACCATGGTCTTGGGGAACATCTAGCTCAGTGGGCATAACATAGTTTTTAAAGAAAATGTTCTACATTCTGCTTTGGTGAGTAGCGCCTGGGGTCATAAAAGCCTGTAAGCGGCCATCTAAATACTCCACTGGTCTCACCCATTTGAGAGCATGGGACAATGAAGAAAAACAAAAAAACAAGGGAAAGATTAGTCCAAAGGACTAATGGACCACAACTACCATGGCCTCCACCAGACTGAGTCCAGTACAAATAGATGGTGCCTGGCTACCACCACTGACTGTTCTGACAAGGATCACAATAGAGGGTACTGGACAGAGCTATAGAAAAATGCAGAACAAAATTCTAACTCACAAAAAAAGACCAGACTTCCTGGCCCGACAGAG
>NW_004444657.1:2777-3828 GCF_000243295.1 Trichechus manatus latirostris | reverse complement strand
GGGGACAGAAAAGCTAGTAATAGGGAACCCAAGGTGAAGAAGGGAGCGCGTTGACATGTCGTGGGGTTGTTAACCAATGTCATAAAACAATATGTGCACTGTTTAATGAGAAGCTAGTTTTTTCTGTAAACCTTCATCTAAAGTACAATAAAAAAATAAATAAAAACACGTTATTTCTTTACTTAATACCCTATGAACAACTTTTGATTGCATGTAGACTACAACCCAAATGCCTATAGAAAGCATTTATTCCTACTGTAAACCTTGCTATAAAAGGCTCTGATTGTCTCCTGTTTCTCTGACCTACACTCCAGATATTCTCACTCAGACTCACTACATGCCATGTACATCAGTACTTGCTTCTGTTCAGATACCACAAGCCATTTTCCATATAGGGTTTTGGGAGTAGCTGTTCCTTCTGAAGTGGAATACTTCGTGATTCTTTCCCTCCACCATCATTCAGGACTCAATTTCAATGCTACTTTCCTAGAAAATACTTCCAGACTACTCTATGTACTCTTCTGGGGGAAGAATTTTAATAACTGATTCATTTTCTTTTAATAGACATAAGACCATTTGTGTGTTCTACTTTTTCTTGAATCAGTTTCATAATTTACTTCTAGGAATTTTATAATTTTACCACTTTTAAAATTTATTAACTGTAAATTTCTAGTAATATCTTTTATTTTCTTCTCTATTACATCTATAGTTAGGTTTCCATTTTCATTGTTTATATTGTTTATTTGTGCTTTTTGTACTTTTTTTCCCCAATCTTGCTAGAGTGATTTTTATCAGTTTATTTAGACCTTTTAGAAAATGGACTTTGGATTTTGTTTTCCTTTCTTTTGAAAATTTACTACATATTTTATTAATTGCTGCTCTTTATTTTAATATTTAATTTCTTTTAATTTCTCTGAGTTGTTTTCCTAACTTCTGTGCATCAAAAGATTCCATTAAGATCTCTTTAATAAATGGTGCAGAGACAACTGGATTTCCACAGGCAAAAGAATGACCCATACCTCAAACCATATACAAAAATTAACTCAATATG
>NW_004444657.1:1268-2196 GCF_000243295.1 Trichechus manatus latirostris | reverse complement strand
CTGGTGAGGAGTCTCTCAAAGCCGTACTAGAAACCTTTAATGTTTAATCATATGCCTCAACACACGTATTAAAGCAGAATTTGGCTGAAATTATTGCATTTTTATGACATAAACATAAACGATGAGGATTAAATTATTAATGAGAGGTGAAGAGAGGCAGGCATAAAATGCATATACAAGTGAATGTGAATTGTGCATATGTTCTAACAACGCCCTGCCCCACCCCAGGCCCTCAGTCATCCAGATTCCCTACTTGTTTATTAGTCCTTAGTGCATCAACAGCAGTTACTCAGCAGGCTACTAAATCGTTATAATTGCATGAGATTCTCTGATATAAAACTCCAGTTTTGCAGCATTTTTAATTAAGGGTTACTTCTCAGAAACAGATTGTGTAAGGAATGAGAAAAAAAAAAAGTTTTTGAACCTAAAATATGACTCACTTGTTTTTAGAACACTTGCAAGTAAACACAGCAAGCAAACATTTGTTGAAAGAATTTCAACTGATAGATTTTCCAAAATATTTTGTTATTTGTCCTTTGACCTAATGCTGTTTGCTTTCTACTTACTGAGTAATTTTTTCTCCATTTTCTCAATTATTTTGAAATTCTTTCTCACACACACGTACTTATGTGCACACAAAATCTCCTGTATGATTTTCTTTTCTTCTCAATTTTTCGTTTATTGAGTTTAAACTCTGTGCCAGACACAGAGCTGTTTTTCATATCTCATTTTTTATTCTCAGATTATCCTATTTTACTTACACATTATAAATGATCTATTAAAATAAGCGTTTCTCTAGGCTTTGAGCAAATTCTCTTACATTATAAATGCCAAATTAACCCCCCCTTACTGTAAATTTACTTTTCCTCACCATTATTCTCAAACCATAAAAGATACCCTAACTGCAAAAGTGATGAAATAGCTAAAT
>NW_004444657.1:0-1168 GCF_000243295.1 Trichechus manatus latirostris | reverse complement strand
CTCATTTTTTATTCTCAGATTATCCTATTTTACTTACACATTATAAATGATCTATTAAAATAAGCGTTTCTCTAGGCTTTGAGCAAATTCTCTTACATTATAAATGCCAAATTAACCCCCCCTTACTGTAAATTTACTTTTCCTCACCATTATTCTCAAACCATAAAAGATACCCTAACTGCAAAAGTGATGAAATAGCTAAATTCAAAACAAAACTTATTAAATAACCAACCCTACCAGGCACACATGTAAACACACACACACACACACACACACACACACACACACACACACCCCCCACACACAAAGAAGTTAGAGGATCATCTATCATTACTGGAACTGATAAAGTTCTTCTAGCTGCTCATAAGCCCTGTCTACTTTCATCTTTTAATACATTTTATTGTTATTTTCCTGAGAGTCAAAACCATATGTGAATTTTGGAAATTAACCCAAACTCTCCAAGATATATTCTTTTAAATAATTCTGCTAAATATCACTTGCCTATAATTTATTTAGAATTTTATGCATCTCTATTTATAATTTTTTTTTTTAATTGGCGCTCTGGTGGTAGAGTGGTTAAGAGCTATGGAGGCTAACCAAAAGGTCGGCAGTTCAAATTCACCAGCCACTCCTCGGAAACCCTATGGGTCAGTTCTACTTTGTCCTATAGAGTTGCTATGAGTCGAAATTGATTTGACGGCAATGGGTTTATTTATAAAATTAATTTTTGTTTTTAAGCTTCTTCAGGTTTTTTAGTAACAGTTACATTATCATTTTTAAAAAATGTTGGAGAGACTTTGAATCATTTACTATGCTCTGTTGTTGTTGTTAGGTGCTGTCGAGTCAGTTCTGACTCATAGTGACCCTATGTATGACAGAACGAAACACTGCCCGGTCAGTCCTGCGCCATCCTCACAATTGTTGTTATGCTTGAGCCCATTGTTGCAGCCACCGTGTCAATCCATCTTGTTGACAGTCTTCCTCTTTTACACTTACCCTCTACTTTACTAAGCAGGATGTCCTTCTCCAGGGACTGAGCCCTCCTGATAACATGTCCAACGTATGTGAGACATAGTCTCACCATCCTTGCTTTTAAAGAGCATTCTGGTTGAACTTCTTCCAAGACAGATTTGTTCGTTCTTTTGGCAGTCCATGGTATATTCAATAT
>NW_004444656.1:8021-17449 GCF_000243295.1 Trichechus manatus latirostris | reverse complement strand
AGGATTGTTGATTCTCTGTTTGGCTTAGTTTTTCGGATCTTTGTTGTGGAGGGACGGCGTGGTGCTTCTGCCTAGACCGCCATCTTGCCGGAGACCGATCAATAAAGACATTCTTAATGGCCCTTTTGTTAAATGTGCTTTAGAGAAAGGAGATAGCAAAGTTATGGTTAAGGATATCTCTCCATCCAAAGAAACATTCCAAGTTTCTTAATTACAAGAACAATAGAACTAACTTTCCAGACACCCAGACATTATTCTTTTCTTAAAAGATGGCTAAATATTTCACCTCAGTTATAGAAGTATTTTCCTTTCAAAATGGGCTTGTCTCTTTGTCTTGGCTGTTCCCTAACCATGGGAATGTTTTTGTAGAAGGATTTTCACACCTCAAGTGATAAGAATCATTGATTAGTGACATTCAAATTTTACCAGCACCAGGGGAAAACTTGGTTTTTCCATGCTTGGTTTAGGATAGCACCCACAATGAAAAATGCCTGTTAACTGTTGTTATGCTCCAGTTTTAACTTTTTAAAAAAGACAATCAGCTCTTTTTGAGAGAATAGTGTTTTGTTTTCCTGAGACTTATAGGTCACCCTTTGTTGCTACAACTAGAAATTCTTGGCACAACCCTCTACTGTTAGCTAGATAATTTCTTTCTCTTTCTTCTTTTTGTTCTTTTGGCTATACTGAGTTTTATAGACATTAGTTCCGGGATGTCTTCTGTGTCTCTCTGGGATGCTCTAGAATGTACTAGGGAGACCTTATCCAGTTCTTCAGAGCTATTTATAAACAGTTTAAATTAAATTTTGAGTCAGTATATGATCTTAACTTTTCATTTTAGAGTACACTAATTCAATTAACCCTTTACCCAAAATGCTGGTAACTTCATTGTATCCATCAAATTTTTGGTGTTCATATGCCTGATAGGTAACAAATTCCAACTGAAGATATCTTTAAGTTTTTTTTTTCTCAGTGAAGGGCTTTTGTTGCTGTTGTGTTTGTTCTCTGTTGAATTCAAGGAAGCTTGAGCTTTGGCTTTTGCCATCTAAGAGTCCTTGACAAGTTACAGAAATTTGACAGGAATCCCACTGTAGACCTGTTATTAAATTTAAACTAAAATAACTCATCCCATCAAAACAATCCATCCCAAATCTGGACTATTAACAGGTGTCAGTTATTGAGCTGTTAGGAGAACAGTTAATTTTATAAGATACAACTCAGCAAGTCACAACAATGCAATTCAATGAACATAGCTTATGAAGATCAGGAATTTGAAAAGGAAAAATATTTTTCAATGTATACTAATTCAGGTAGAAAATATTTCAGCAAGATGTGTTATCCTAATTGTATATTAAGCCTAAGAAACTTCAGTTTAACAAAAACATTTTTTTCAAAAGATGAAGTATGCAAATGAGAGAATATTGGAACATGTTTTCATTTTGTCATAGCTAAAGAAAAGAGAAATGTGTTTTACTGGAGAAAACCTAGTACTAAAGCTTGATGAGATGTTAGGAGAAGGAATGGCTCTAAAGTGATAAGTTAAAGGGACATCATGAAATAAGAGAGATATTGGAGAAAATATTCCAATGTTCAGTTTTTGTAGGCAGTTAAGTTGTTTTCTTATAATCTATAATTTTGTACAGTTCCTTACACTGAAATTTTCCTACTTTATATTGTCACTTATACGGAATATAAATTATTTTCCTGAATTTATATTCTATTTTTTATATATGTTGCTGTAAAAAAAACAATTAGCATAACGCGGTTACAAAAATACTTCGCCGTGGGGCTAGGGGCACCATTGGCAAACTAACATAGAAAGCACTCCTCAGTAGAGTAAGTAATTTAATTCAAAGTCACATTTTGCAAAATAAAAATAAATAAATAAATAAATAAACCATTACTGTCAGTTGATTCTGACTCATAGTGACCATATACAAGTGAGTAGAACTTCCCCATAGGGTTTCCAAGGATCAGCTGGTGGATTTGAACTGCTGACCTTTTTGTTAGCAGCCGAACTCTTAACCACTGTGCCAACAGGGCTCCCACATTTTGCAAAGGAATCCTTTTTATTAAACAGAAATTGCCTGCAAGATTCTGGATTAAAATACTACATAATTAATTAAGTAATTGCCCCTTAACATAAATCTTTCTTTGTAAAACTATATACAGATTTTGTGGGTGGGAACAGGTTTAGACTCACTGACTATTCATCCTACTGCCCATATACATAATGAGAACAAAGACAATAGAATGAAATATAAATTCAGTAGGTAGCATTCATTCCTGAATTTATTTTCTGTTTTATATTATCAACGAGCTTCTGTTATTTTAATGATTCAGAGTTAAATCTCCATAGTGATACAGTGCTCAAAATATCTACCAAAAGTTGCCACATTTTTATTATTGTGCTTTTTGGAGGGAATATCAGTTTCTTTGCCCTATCCAGGTAACTTATGTTCTTCAACCAAGTTATATAAGATCCAGGAGAGGGTGAGATATTTCAGCATGTTGGGATCTGCTAGGATGATATTTGTCCTTCAGTACTGTCAGATCAATAGTGTCTAAAGAATTGGAAAACAGTGAATGTAGAGTTAAACTGTATTTGGTAGGCCTCCAACATGAAAATTTTATTCAGCTGAGTAACATTAGCCATCTTCCCATTTAGCTGATGCATACAGATACTGATGCACATTTGACCTCTTCTGCTTATCTCAAACCCCTCATTTGTTCCTCTCTGAAATCTATATCTCTTTTTGAAATCAAAACTATAGCCTGCCCTTTATATAATATAGTTTGAGTAACATTGGAAATGGTTCCTTGCCTAAAATGATTTTTCTCATTTTCCGCTGGTGTGAAGATTATATTTGCTAGTGTTTGGTTGTTCTGGCTTTTGAGAGTCCTGAAAGGAATGATTTATGATGGATTTATGATTTAAGTTCAGAGATAGGCTAACATTTTGTACTATCATAACATTAATCCATACAAGAGGAAAGTTCATCACTTATCTGCATCAAAGAATTATTATGAAAGCAATGGGTTTTAACCCATGGATGGGCTTAACATTTTATCCTTTCATTTTTTTAGTATATTCAATGATGATGCTTACTACCTTCTCGTTTTGTTAGATTTAACTATATTATTTCAGTAAGCTTAAATATGTTATACCTTACTGTAATTATTTAGGTTACCATAGTTTCACCCAAATAACACACACCTTCTACTTTTGTTTTCCAATGTGTTTACACGTTGGTGTAAAAAAAAATTAGCATAGTGTGCTTACAAAAATACCTCACAGGAGGAGGGCATGGTTGGCAAACAGACCTAGAAGGCATGCTTTATCTGCATAAAAATACAGTAAGTAGCTTAATTCAGAATCATATTTGCAAAGGAATCATTTCTATTAAACTGTAATTGCCTGCAAGATTCTGGATTGAAATACTACATAATTGATCGAGTAATTGCTCTTTAATATAAATCTTTCTTTGTAAAACTATATATAGATTTTGTGGGTGGTAGCAGGTTTAGACTTACTTATTGGCGGTTCATTCAGCAGCCCATATACGTAACGAGAACAAAGACAGTAGAATGAGCACTTTACATAAGTGTATAACTCAATATACAGAACTATTTTTCTTTTAAATAATAACACACACCACTTCTGTGCTAGTATATTTTCAGAAGCATAGTAGGTTTTTTTTTTCTTTTTAATTTCTTACCTAGTATATGAAGTTATTTAAAGCATTTTCTCCTTAATTTTCTTACGCTGTTTGTAAAATGAGGAGCCCTCATTGTGCAATAGTTAAGTGCTTGGCTGCTAACTGAAAGGTTGGTAGTTCAAGCCCACCCAGTGGCTTTGCAGGAGAAAGACCTGGCTATCTGCATCCATAAAGATTATAGCTAAGAAAACTGTATGGGGCAGCATAAGAAAATCATATGGGGAAATTGTCACATGGGTTTGCTGTGAGTCAGAATCGACTGGATGGCACCCAACAACAACAACAATTTGTAAAATGAACATGTCTAGAAATAAAGTTAGAATGGTTTTTCATAGGGTCAAATGTTAAATGTCCAAAGGTTATGCATTATGAAAAAACTGAAAGATTATTTAATTCTGATGATTGCAGTAAAATTCGGCAGGTCTGGATACTGGCTGCTTGTGAAATGAGTGCTATCAGTTTTACTAGTTCGTTTTATCCAAGTTTTTATGAATCTAAAATAAAGTTAGTATTAGAAAACATATTTTGGTTATCATGTGTCACTTTCAATCATCAATAATCTTATAATTACTAGTTATGATTCTGACATGCATAGCCTTTGCTATATATGTAGAGAAGTAGTGATTAGATTTCTTAGCTAAATCTCATTAGCTTAAAACATCATTACACTGTCTCTTTTGGTCTTCAGTGAGTGTACAAGATTCCATGTCATTTATTAGTTTCAACATACAGTATTGTTTCAGCCACTTTCCTCTTCTTTATCAATTGCTTTTAATTAAGCTCAGTTTTCTCATGCAAACATGCCCTCTATATTTCATCCAGTTAAATTAAATTCTTTATGACTATTTGTCTAGTAGGGTCAATAAAGCCACGGTTAATTTTAAATCGACCATTTCATGCTATGTAATTTTTCCCACATTGAGGAAACTAGTAACAGAACATGGTATGCCATATTTCCAAAAGAAGGGCAATATGCTTCAATAAATATAGTCTTGAATCTAAAGTTGCTACCACTTCCCTTTCATATCCAGAGGCTGGAGGAGTCAAGTAGCCTGAAGCTTCTAAATTGGAAGCTATGTGTTTTCACAAGGTCAACCCTCGGAAGCATACTCGTGGATATTAAAACTACTTGAGAATTTCTTCTTCCACCCAAGATGAAGTAACAGGGATGAGATTTACCTGACCATCTGAAACAACAACAACAACAAAAAGACAGAATATATGTAACAACATTTTTCAACGTAGTGAACGCTAGGCAATGAAGAACAGTGATCCCAGAGAGACAGGAAAAAAACAAGGTAAATTCTACAATTGCCCCAGTTCGCAATCTTGAGAGAGTTTCCAGGTCATGGCTAAGGGAGAGGTAACCCAGGTGGAACCTAGCAAACTCCCTGACTTGCGAAGACAGAGATGAGAATCCAGGGAGAATAAGGTGGCTAGAGTTTCCAGGACAGAGTACTGAAGAGGAAAGAGCTGTACAGAGCAAAAACCTTGGGGATCATCAGCAGAAGGTCCCCCTTGAATATTCAGCAGTTTACTGATTAGTACGTGTGTGTGAAGAAACTATCTGAGGTCAGTGAAAAAACATCCAATAGTATCGAGAACATTTCCTGGTGTTTACAGAGAATTGGGAATGTGCCTGTTCCCAAAGCCAGACTGGATAAACTCATATACTCAGGAATATCTCACCTCTGGGTGGCGCAAATGGTTTGTGCTCCACTATTAACTCAGCAGTGACGCAGAAGGAAAAGCCTGGTGATCTGCTTCCGTAAAGGTTACAGCCAAGAAAACCTTATGAAGTAGTTCTACTCAGTAACACATAGGATCGCCATGAGTCGGAACTGACTTGAAGGCAAAGGTTTTGGTAATTGGGAATAATTAGCCGTAGGTGGATCAGTACTCTAAACCTACCCAACAAATAATAAAAGCAAAAACTGAAAGCATCAAACTGTTTTCAATTAACTTAAATGCATGGCATAAAAAAGCTTAAGAATATTTATAGTAGTAGAAAACATATCCAGAAGGCAGTAAAGTAAAATTCAAAATGAATGGCATCCCAACAAAGATTACCAGTGATACAAAGAAGCAGGGAATAATTAACCATAAAGGGGAAAATAATCAATCAACAGAAACTGACCTAAAACTGACACAGATGTTAGAATTAGCATCTGAGGATATTTTACATAGTTATTATAATTTTATTCTATATGTTCAAAAAGATAGAGATATGGAAGATATGAAAAAGTCAAATCAAAATTCTAGAGATGAAACCTACAATGTATGACATGAAAAATACCTAGGATGGAATTAATGTTAGATTAGACATGGAAGAAGAAATGATTAATGAATATGAATATATTGCATTACAAAAAATCCAAAATAAAACAAAAAAAAATTAAAATAATGAAAAGAGTAATGGCGCTGTGGGACAACTTCTAGCAGTCTTATATACAGGGAGCTGGAGTCCAAGAAGACGACGTGGGGCAGGGGAAGACAGAAAAAATATTTGAATTAATAATGGCCAAAATTTTTCCAATTTTCATAGCAACTATGAACCCACAGGGTTTAGAGGTTAATGAACACCAAGCACATGAAACATGAAGAAAACTATACCAAGGCTCATCATAATCAAATTGCTCTAAATCGGTGAGAAAGAAAAAAAGAAGATTCCTAAAAGCAACCAAGAAACAAGGCTTATTATGTTCAGAGGAACAAAGATGACAGTCAACTTCTAGTCTGAAACAATGCAACTGAGAAGATATCGGCACAATATCGTTAAAGTACTACTGAAAGAAAAAAAAAAACTGTTAACTTAGAATTTCGTATTCAGAAAAATATCTTTTAGAATTGAAGGCAAGATCAAATCATTTCTGGTATACAAAAGTTAAAAGAATTTATCAAAAACAGACCTGCATTACAAGAAATGTTAAAAGAAGTCCTTCAGACAGAAGGAAGTAATACCAGATAGCAGTGTGGATCTACACACAGAATGAAGAAGATCAGAAATCGTAGTTACAGGGTAAATTTATAAGTTATTTTCTTATTATTTAACTTTTCTTTTTAAAGCAACTTGACTGTTTATACAAAAATAATGACAGCATATTTTTGGATTTATAACCTGTATAAGGAAAATGTATTATAATAACTTAAAGGCTAGGAGAGGAGAAATGGAAGTTAAAACCACCACGAGGTACCATTAAACACTGATTCAAATGGCTAACATTGAAAAAAACTGACCATACTGACCAAAGATTGACTATAGTGTTGATGATGATATGGTGGAATTGGTACATTCATGCACTGCTGGTGGAAATGTAAAATAGCACAACTACTTTGGTAAAAAATTTGGCAGTTTCTTGAAATGTTAAATATGATCTATCCCTTCTATTCTTAGGTATTTACCCATAATAAATGAAAGTTTATAGCTATACAAAGATTTGCCCATGAATGGTCATAGAAACTTTATTTATAATAATAAAAAACTGGAAAGAACCCAAAATGTCCGTCAACCAGTGGATAAACACACATTGATCTATCCACACGATAGAATACTACTGAGCAATAAAAAGGAATGTATTAATTATTCAGGTACAACATAGATGAATCTCTAAATAACTATGCTGAGTGAAATAATCCAGATTTTTTTTTAAAAAAAAGAGTACATTCTGTTTGATTCCATTTATGTAAAATTCTAGAAAATACAAACTAATCTAAGTGACAGAAAGCAGATCAGTGGTTGCTTGTAGAGTAAGGTTGTTGAAAACAGCAGGAACCTTTTGGGGTGATGGACATGTTTCACTATGTTAATCGTGGTCATCGTTTTACAAATGCATATATATTTTAAAAATTATCAAATTGTGCAATTTAAATATGTGCAATTTAATGTATGTCAAGTATACTTCAATAAAGTTGTTATAAACAAACCCTTTTTAAAATTAGTAGATTAATTTAGTTCACTAAAATCACACTATTAAATAATTTTTTCAGTTAGACAACAAAAAACTTTGTTTTTTTTTCTTAAGGTATGCTGTTCATTTTCCCAAATTATATGCTTTCAATATATTCTTCTGTATTGTGTCCTTTACTTGTTGATATATGCTGAAAGATTTAAAATTAGTTTTTAAAAAATAAAGGTTAAGTTTTTGACTTTTTTGTTGAAATTAGATGCATAACATAAATATGTTAAAATGTATTTTTGTAACTATTGCATTAATAGCTAATGATACAATTTTTAATCTATCATTTAGTACTTTATATCTGACATTTGAAAAGAGAATAACAGTCCAGGCAGACTTAAAAGAAACACATAACCATGGTATTTCACATTTCTTTCATACTAAAAAATAAACAACAACAAGCCACATGTTTCTTTCCACTATTGATATAACCATTAACATATCTAACATCCTCAGTGAGAATCATCTGTAATTTCACCTTAGCTGGCTTGACTTTTTTTCTTTTCATCACTGCATGTACCAAAGCTGTATCACTTCCTGGATTTTTTTCTTTCTTGTTCAGTGCTTAGTAACAGACCTACAACAGTTTTGCCATTTTAATACACAATTAGAACGTCTTTGATCACATCATGATAGAATTAGGGCTGACTACACCACACAGAGGAAATTGATACTAATGTGCGAAGTGAATAGAAGTGACTGAATTTAATTCGTAAGATGTACTTACCAAAAAAAAAAAATTGGTTTGAAATTCTAACAGGGAGACTATGGGGTACTGTTAGATTTCATTAAAGTTGTTTATGCCCCACAGAAAAGCTAGTTACATCAAGACTGCTGTGATAAAAGATAGTGGCCTCAAAAATTGTTAAAATGCTTGTACATAACTTCACACAATATGTATATTCTTTAAAAATTTCTGTATTTAAACCTCTTTAAAAAAATTGTTGTTAAGTGCCCTCAAGTCGATTTTGAACTCATAGTGACCCCATGTGACAGAGTAGAACTACCCCATAGGGTTATCTAGGCTGTAATCATTCTGGGAGAAGATGGCACATCTTTTTCCTGCGGAGCCGCTGGGTGGGTTTTAACCAACAAACTTTTGGTTTGCAGTAGAGTGCTTAAGTGTGGCACCACCAGGGCTCCCTTTTAAAAAATTAAGATGTGTAAAATAGGTGAATCATTATGCAACAGCAAATAATCTGTTTTTTTTTTTTTTTAATTTTATTGTGCTTTAGGTGAAAGTTTATAAAGTAAATTAGTTTCACATTCACTAATTGATACACAAATTTTTCCACGACATTGGTGCAAGCCTCACAATGTGTCAGCACTGTCCACATCAAATAATCTTATAATATTTCCTCATTTTTCTTGGATTTTTATACACTGGCTCTGTTAAAAATAAATGGTAAGGGAAATATTCTTATAGCATGCAAATTAAAATTGTTTATTTTAATTGACCCATCAAAATCACTTAGTAATAATCAAATACTTTTGTATGTGTTTACTTTAGGAATGGGCTTACACATTTAATGAAAACTTGTCATATGAAACTAAGATATTTATCATTTAGCATAATATTATCATTAGCAGGCACAAAATAATCCCTTTGTATAAATTATTTTAAAAGATTTTATGTTAGGGAAAAGTAACTGATTTAAGGGTAAGGTTGCACAGCTGGTTATTTATTTATTTTTTAAATTTTTTTATTGTACTTTAGATGAAGGTGTACAGAATAAATAGTTTCTCATTAAACAGT
>NW_004444656.1:0-7689 GCF_000243295.1 Trichechus manatus latirostris | reverse complement strand
TATGACAATGGTTAACAACCCCACGACATGTCAACACTGTCCCTTCTCAACCTTGGGTTCCCTATCACCAGGTTTCCTATCCCCTCCTGTGTTCTAGACCTTGCCCCTGGACTGCTGTGCCTCATTAGTCCCGTTTTGTTTTATGGGGCTGTCCAATCCCCTGCTGAATGGTGAACCTCGGGAGTAACTTCACCACTGAGCTAAAAAGGTGTCTGGGGGCCATACTCTCAGGGTTTCTCCAGTCTCTGTCGGGCCAGTAAATCTGGTCTTTTTTGGGTCTGTTAGACTTTTGTTCTACATCCTTCTCCAGCTCTGTCCAGAACCCTCTGTTGTGATCCAGCTCAGAGCAGTCAGTGGTGGTAGCTGGACACCATGTAGCTATACTGGACTCAGTTTGGTGGAGATCTTGGTAGCTGTGCTCCATTAGTCCTTTGGACTGATCTTTTCCTTGTATCCTGTTCTCTTCATTCTGCTTTGCTCCCAAAGGGGTGAGACCAGTGGAGTATCTTAGATGGCTGCTTGCAGGCTTTTAAGACCCCAGACGCTACTCACCAAGGTAGAACGCAGAACATTTTCTTTATAAACTGTTATGCCAATTGAGCTAGATGTTCCCTGAGACCATGGTCCCCATAGCCCTCTGCCTAGCAATTCAGTCCCTCAGAGAGTTTGGATGTGTCTCTGGTGCTTCCATGACTTTTCCTTGTACAAGTTGCAGAGCCGATTATTGTAATTGCTGACAATGAGTTGTACTCCTGTAAAAAGTTGAATTGGCAAAAGTTGTGTGATAGATACATTAACAACATCCAAAAAAGAAGTAGCTGCTGAGGCTGGTTATGTACAACCAAACACCTCATGGGTTTTGGTTCCTTGGTTTGGAAGTTTAGGGTCATGGTTTCATGGGAAGTCCCAGTTAATTGGCTTAATAACATGTTTAGTGCTCTTGTTCTACCTCCTAGATCGTTGTGTAGTGCCTGGGGTTTTAAAAGCTTGCAAGCGGCCATCTAAGGCACAACTCCTGTTCCCTGTTCACCTGGAGCAACAGAGGAAGAAGGAGAGTCAGGAGGAGGAGGAGGACATGGATTGTGTGGCTAATTGCCTCCATGAACAACTGCCTCATTTGCCATGAGACCAGAAGAACTGAATGGGGTCCAGCAACTATTACTGAACATTTTGATCAAAGATTCTACTGAAGAATACTGATCAAAAGAGGGAAAATGTAGGACAGAATTTCGAATCCTCATGGATTCCAGACTTCCTGGAGCCATGAAGTTTGGATGAAATTGTTAAGCTATTGCCCTGAGATAATTAAACTTTAAACCAAAAATATCCCCTGAAGTCTTCAAAAATATCCCCTGAAGTCTTCTTAAAACAAAACAATAGTTTATCTTAACTAGTTAAAAATATCTGCCTTAAGCATTATGGTCTTTTAAGATCTATCTATATAGGATCAAAGTGACAATAGCAACTCAAAAGACTAGATAGGAACCTTAGGGAGCAGTGAATTTATGTTAATGGGGGAGGAGCACCTCAGAAAAGGAGAGTGAGAAATGTTGTACAACTCCAAGAATGTAATCAGGGTCTGAATTGTACATTTAGAAACTGTTGAATTGGTGCATGTTTTACTGTGTATATTCTCAATAACAACAACAAAGTAAATAAAAAAAAAAAACCTAGCCTTTACAACTAAAGTGATAATAACCCTAAATTAAAGTTTTAAATTACTAGGAGCTCTTCAAACCCCCAAATACAAAGGCCAGTTTTGTTATACAAGATGAATTAGATGTACAATGTTCTTTGAAATACGGTGGTAGAGTGCAGGAATGGCATTGGTTTTAGCCTTGGAAGGATGTGATTCTCTTTATTATTTTAAACATCTGTTTATGTGAGAAGACAAGTATATTATTAATGAATCTCTGAGAATTTTACGGCAAAAGAATGTATTATCTGATGTCCTAAAAATGCAGCCTATTTACACCATCATATGATAAATAGGATGCATTCAAGATAATGGCAAATGTACACTTTTGTTACAAAGAAAGAATTATATTAGCCTTTTACAGGAACTAAAACTTTTCTTCTAAGCGTAGGCAATACGTAAAATGCTAATGTCCTTAATAATCTGCTTGTACAATGAAACTGAACTTTTAAGCCACTTTGAAACTTCCACACGTTTCCAAACCCACCTTAGATATTTCTAAGCCCTCACCCTCAGCTCTGTTCCTAGTTCTGTCCCCAGATTTCAGGTTGGCATATAGTATGAATCAATTATTTAGGAACTAACAAGACACTTTTTAGTAAGTAGGTGCTATACCTACAAAATCTTTTTAATTGGGACACAGAACAAATAGAATGGATAAAGAAGATTATATACATACTAAACCCTCTCCATGGTGAAATTGAATAGTATGGACTATTTTGCTTAAACTAGGCTGTTTTATATTGATTGTTTTATATTAATATCCCTTTTGATATAGATATTGTTACCCTCGTTTTACAGATAAGTGGCACAAATTGGTGAAACTTCTTGCCCAGAGTCACATATGTAGGTGGCGTTTGGGAAGTTCATATCTGCTTTAATTTGCTTCAATTAAATATTGAGTTCTGCTTTCGTTCCACATTCCTATTTTGAGGATGTTAAAATTTTTATGTTAAACTTTTTTCTACGAAAGTATCGATGCTGAGGTTTCAGTAACATAATCTTGTTTATAACACATCATTTTTGAATTGCAAAAATTTGGAATCCCGCAAGGTTAAGAAAAAAATGTATTTTAATGTCAGGTTTTGTAAATGACAAAAAAAAAAAAAAAAAAAAGAAGAGAGAGAGAGAGAATTGCCTTTCTGTCACCTCTGCTTGATGTGTGCAGTATTTATTTTGATTCAGATTTGTTTCCTTGTTCTATTTCTTGCTATTTAAAATATTCACCTATGTAAAGCTTGTGATATCTTTATCTTTCAGTGAAGCATAGACTGAAGCAATATAGTTTTTTTTTTTAATTTAGCAATAATTTGCGTGTTATTCTGACTTTTATTCTCTTTGCCTCTATGTACAATTTTCATCCTTTTCTTTTGCTTTTATCTACTGTATTTAAAATTCTTACATATTTATAGAGATCAATAAGGTATACTTGTAGGTGTTTAAATGAAAACAGTCTAGGTTAAAATTTCTGAAGACATACCTCAATGTAATCTCTGTTTTACTTATTGTGCATGTATGTTTCCTAACTGAATACATTTTTTAATTATTTTGGTGGGTATCATGTAAATTATCTCTGAAACACCTGATGCACAGATGTTCTTAGAGAATGATAAAGCCCAGGTACATGCATCAAAAAATAAATTAACAAATCAAAACCAAACTTGTTGCTGTGGAGTCCATTCTGACTCCTAGCGACACTGTAGGACATTGTACAACTATACCACAGGGTTTCCAAGTTTGTTATCTTTATGGAAGCAGACTGCCAGATCTTTGTCTTGCAGAGAGGCTGGTAGCTTTGAACCACCAACCTTTTGATTAGCAGTTGAGCGCTTAACCACTGGACCACCAGGGCTCCTGTGGGTACGTGCACACACAAAGTTAATTTTGGATAGTGGTCAACCAGGGGATGCAGTTACCATAAGTGTACTATCAAAGAATTCCCCCAAAAGCCCTTTTACTCATGCCTGGACTCACTACAAAAATTTTTGATTATGTCTGCATGCGCTTGCACATGTGAGCTGGGGGAAAGGTTGGATGTGAGAGAGGGGTGTAGCAGTGGTAAAAAACTGTGCTATTTGATCCTCAGAAATGATTGTTTTCAGCTTCACCCAGGTGTAAATCTTGATGTAAATGAGATGCAAAGAACTTCAGATAAGAAGCAATCTAAGAATG
Organism: Trichechus manatus latirostris; assembly: GCF_000243295.1. NCBI lineage: Eukaryota > Metazoa > Chordata > Mammalia > Sirenia > Trichechidae > Trichechus > Trichechus manatus. The sequence goes on along the minus strand of NW_004444656.1, from coordinate 3,821 downwards.
GGAAGGGCAGAAGTCATCCATTCTCTCCATTCACACTTAAAGGACACATTTCTGCCTGCAAGATTGTGTTTTGCATAAATACACTCTACAAGAATGCCATTATTTTTAGGATACACTTAGTAGTTGGAGAAAGTTTTCATGTTTGAAACTCCTATAGTTTATATGATTATTCTAGACACAACTGCTATAATTTACAGCTCATTTCGTATTTTTAATCTTCTATAACCCAAGTTAGAGATTTAAAAGAAAAAAATGTAGGGAAGAGGGGATGTCTATGAAGATTTTTATCAAGATGACTACAGAGCAGGGTTCTGTGTCAGCAATTCCTTTCTCTACCACTCTCCTGGGGGCATATAGACTGAGTTTGCCCCAGGCCTTGACATGGGAAATGCACAAAAATCAGTGAATCTAGACATTTCCAATTGGCTCATTGGCATGTGGGATATGGCTGCCTCAAACCAAATTCTCTCTAGGTACATACTTCTAGTAACTTGGAGAACCTGCTGGTATCCTCCTGATTACCTGCACTTCAGCAAATCAGAAAGTAGTCTCATTTCCATTTCTAAAATCAGAGCCAACCACTAGGTGAAATGCCTTCTAGGCATTGTTATGAGTCATTCCAGTCTCCCACGTCTCCTTCTTAATCTTGGCTCCTGAAAATTTTTAAATTTTACTATATGGCATCCTTTGTTTTAGGCTTTCCTAGAAGCAAACTTGAGGTACTTGCTCTGTTTATACTTCTTTCTCATGTAAACAGTCTTATTCTTAACAGTCTTAATTAGCTTCATATAGTGTGCTTTAACTAAGAGTTTTTAATTATTATGATAATAAAATTAGTTTTAAGAGAATTTTAAAATTTTTCTACCAAGAGAATTTTAGACTAGCATTATCTCTTAAAAGTGTTATTAAAAATAGACACAATCAAATCAGCAAGACAAAGTAAAAGAAAAGGAAAAAACTGTATTTAAATAATATTTGACAATTCTACCACCACATTACTGCCAACTCCATGTTATGTTGCAGCCCACAGAATAGCAACTGAACTCATGCAGTTTATCTTGGAGGGCCAGGGACTGTGGATTTTAGGATAACTGATGGCATGTGCAAAATAAGTATAGAACTCCACAGTTGGCTCTGACAATGCACCTTGAATTTGGAATTCAGTAAATTGGATGCTATGCCTGTACCTGCTATGACTTACACGGAGATGTTGCATATCAGTGGAATATGTGAAGACATACTACTAGTCATCACTTTGTAGCTCAGCACTTTCCATATTACTGGGGACAGATTGTTATGGAATGAGTCTATCAGTTGAACATTAAGGTGAATAGAGGGGCTGTTATCATCTTTGGAGACTGATTTTTTCAGGGAAGATTTTTACAATTATAAGTTATAACAGTAGTAACTTAAGAAGCACAGGAAATGACTAAAAGAGTTGTTTCCAATTTATAATTAGTCAGATAATAATTACCAAACATTTTTTAGAGAGGCAGATGTAAGGGGGAGGGGATTACAGTAGAAAGTACTGTTGCATCTAAATAAATGGAATAGCCCTGAGGTTAAAAAATATATATCATAGGCAAAAGCATTTAGAACTTGATTGGATCTTATCACTGTAAAATATATATTTTTGATGAGGAAAAAAAATAAAAACAACCTTTTACAAGCCGTTTTTTGGTTTGGAAAAATATACTGTAAAGAGGATCAAGTGCTGAGGCTTCAAACCCAATTCTGCATTCAAAATCTGGGTAACTGAGTAAATCATTCAGTGTCTAGGACTCAGTTTTTTCTCTCCTATAAATGAATTTAGATTACATGAGTTTAAAAATACATCCAAATATATTTAATGGTGAAATATTTGAGAGTTTAATAAGAAAAATTTATAATTATTTGATTAATTGGTACTATACATTTTCAGAGGAGGAAGAAATCAGTAAAGGCCAGGGTGATTGGGAGGGTTTTAGGGAAGAGGTGGAATTTACACTACATAGCTCACAGTTGCATAAAAAGTTGACTGAGTTTGTCATAGGTAGACATTAAAACAGGGACAAGATGGGAGACTTTAGTTGGGGTAACAGCTTGAATGATGAGGAAAAGTATAATGAGTATGGGTGTATTTAGAAGGAATGGGAGCGGTATGTGGGTTGGCCACTAAAGAGTCCAGCTTGACAGGAGACCCGTTGCTGTCGAGTCGATTCCGACTCATACTGACCCTATAGGACAGAGTACAACTGCCCCATAGGGTTTCCAAGGAGCATTTGGGGGATTCAAACTGCCGACCTCTTGGTTAGCAGCCATAGCTCTTAACCACTATGCCACCAGGGTTTCCAGCTTGACAGGAGTAAACAAAAAAATCCTGTTGCCATCAAGTTGATTCCCACTCATAGTGACCCTATAGTAGAGGGTGAAAAATGACAAATCAGACCAGACTGTGTGATTTAGAGATTAATATTAGCATGTTAAATTCTCACAAAATGTATTTCAAGACCTAAGTATGTTTTAATATTTCAAAATATGTATTTGAAGGTGCAAAATATTTTTAAATACACAATCGCGAGTGAAATATAGGTAGTCCCTGACTTACCACGGAGTTCCATTGCAATGACCCTTTTGTAAATCGGTTCTGACATGAGTCCTATACCTCTTTTGTTTTTTTTTAGTTTTCATTATTATTGCATTTTATTATCAGTATCTTTTAAATCCTATCTTTGAACATCTGCAGGTGAACATCTGAGAATGATAACATCAGCAAATTGTGCTCTGCAACATTGTATAAAGTATATATTACTAATGGTAAACCAAACCCACTGTCATCGAGTCTATTCCGACTCATAGCAACCCTATAGGACAGAGTAGAACTGCCAAATAGAGTTTCCAAGGCTATAAATCTTTATGGAAGCTGACTACCACATCTTTCTCTCGTGGAGCAGCTGGTGGGTTCAAACTGCTGACCTTCTGATTAGCAGCCGATTGCTTAACCGCTGTGCCACCAGAGCTCCTTCATTACTAATGATATGATGTACAAAAAAAAAATGATGGTAATAAGTACAGTTTGTCATAACTCGAATACTTCAGTAAGTCTGGGACTACTTGTATTTGGCTCCCTCCATTAGTGTGTAAAGGAGCCTTGGTGGCACAGTGGTTAAGCGCTCTGCTGCTAACCGAGAGGTCGGTGGTTTGAATATATCAGCCACTCTGCTGGAGAAAGATGTGGCAGTCTGCTTCCATAAAGATTACATCCTTGGAAGCCCTATGCGGCAGTTCTACTCTGTCCTATAAGGTTGCTATGAGTTGGAATCGACTCTGGTACTCAACAACATTAGTATGTCAGCTCTATGAGGGTAGTGATTGTCTGTTTTGTTCCTTCTGTATTCTCAGCATTCAGAATAGTGTCTGGAATATGAGTACATTTTGTCTATTTTAAATTTTGCTTTAAATAATTCAGAATTGTTTTCTCATATCTTGAAAATGGGATCTTGTACATTGTACCTTGAAAAATAACTCCCATTTATACAGATGTATAAAAGATACAGTTGTTATGATCAGCCGCATTAGTTTGTCAAAAGTAGAGCTAGAAATTTTTGTAGCTTTTTAGCTGAAGGCATTTATGGCTACACCCTAAACTCATTGCCATCCAATCTATTCTGACTCATAGTGACCCAACAGGACAGAGTAGAACTGCCCCATAGCGTTTCCAAGGCTGTAATCTTTATGGAACCTGACTGCCCTGTCTTTTTTTTTTTTATTTTTTTATTTTTATGGGAATTCAATTTTATTTTATGTTCATTTTACTGAGACCAATGCCTTCTTATTTTCTT
>NW_004444655.1:14538-17493 GCF_000243295.1 Trichechus manatus latirostris | reverse complement strand
AGAGAATAGCAGCACAACTGGAAGAATGCAGTTGATGTCACTGAATTGTACATGTAGAAACTTTTGAAATGGTGTAACTTTGGCTATGTTTATTTTCACCAAAGAAAAGGTCCTCCAAAGTCAAGAAGGGAGAGTGTTGACATGTCGTGGGGTTGTTAACCAATGTCATAAAATAATATGTGTACTTACTGTTTAATGAGAAACTATTTGTTCTGTAAACGTTCATCTAAAGTACAATAAAAAAAATTAAAAATAAAATTAAAAAAAAGAAAGTGAAGAGACAACCCACAGAATGGGAGAAAATATTTGCAAATCACATATCTGGCTAAGAGTTTAATATTCAGAATATACAATGAAGACTTACAAATCAACCATAAAAGGACAAATATACCAAATTAAAAAATGGGCAAAGGATTTAAAGAGTTTTTTTTTTTTTTTTCACAAGTAAGACATACAAAGGGCAATAAGCCCATGAAAAGATGTTCAGCATGATTAATCACTTAGGAAAATGAAAATTAAAACCACAATGAGATATTATTTCACACCCATTAGTGTGGCCATAATCAAAATGATAGAAAATAAAATTGTTGGCAAGGATGTGGAGAAATTTGAGCCTCCATATATTGCCAGTGGGAATGTAAAATGTTTCAGCTGCTTTGGAAAACAGTTGGCATTTCCTCAATGTGTTAAACATAGAGTTACCATACGGCCCAGCAATTCCACTTCTAGGTATATACCTAAAAGAACTGAGAACATATGCCCACACAAAAACCTCTACGTGAAAGTTCACAGCAGCATTATTTATAATAGCCAGAAAGTGGAAACAGCCTGTCATGGATTGAATCCTATCCCCCCAAAATACATGTATCAATTTGGCTAGGCCATGATTCTCAGTATTGTGTGACTGTCCACCATTTTGTCATCTGATGCGATTTTCCTACACGTTGTAAATTCTATCTCTATGATGTTAATGAGATGGGATTAGTGGCAGCTTTGTTGATGAGATTCAATCGGCAAGATTTTGTTGTGTTTTAAGCCAATCTCTTTTGAGATATAAAAGAGACAAGCAGAGAAACGGGGGTACCTCATACCACCAAGAAAGCAGCATCTGGAGCAGAGTGCATCCCTTGGGCCCTGGGTCCCTGCGCCTGAGAAGCTCCTAGACCAGGGGAAGATTGATGATGAAGACCTTCCTCCAGAGCTGACAGGGAGTGAAGGCCTCCCCCTGGAGCTGACACCCTGAATTTGGATTTCTAGCCTACTGGATTGTGAGAGAATAAACTGCTGTTTCTTGAACCATCCACTTGTGGTATTTCTGTTACAGCAGCACTGCATAACTAAGACACAACGCAAATGTCCATCATCTGGTGAATGGGCAAACTAAAGTTAGCATATCCACACAATGGAATATTACTTGACAATAAAAAGGAATGAAAGACTGCTACATGCCGCAGCATGGGTGAAGCTTGAGAACATGATTCTATGTGAAAGCAGTCAGCATCAAAGGGCATGTATCATCTGAACCATTTATAGGCAATGTCCAAAGCAGGAAAATCCACAGGGACAGAAAGTTAATTAGTGGTTGCCAGGGGCCGGGGGCAAAGGGGAAAGAGGAGTGACTGCTAATGGGTACAAGTTTTTTGGGGGAATGCTGAAAATGTTTTGAAATTAGATAGTGGCAATGGTTGCACAACTCTGTGGGTATTCTAAAAACCACTGAATTGTACTCTTAAAAATGGTGAATTGTGTGCTATGTGAATCATATCTCGATGAAGCTGTTATAAAAAAAGAAGAAACAAATATATCAACCGAGGGAAAAGAAAAAAAAAAGCAAGAAAACCTCAGAATTTCCCAAACTCTCTTCTCTATTATAGCATTTGCTCTTCAGGACTGTCTAACACCACTATCTGAACTCTGCTTATTTTTAAGGCGTCTCTGGTCAGGTAGAAAAGAAGAAAATCAATTTCATCTTTCAATTTCCCCCTCCTGCCCCTGCTGGCATCCTAATCTCTTCAAAGCAGGTCATCAGAATAGCAAATATTTAAATGTGAATAGACATAAGATACATCCTGGTAGATAAATCCACACTGCCTTTGGTAAATTCCTTCCTCGTGCTCTTTTACTAAAATGACAAGCTTTTCCCACACACGGCATGAGAATGTCAATTTCCTTGCAATGCTGATGACCATTCTGGTGAAGGCTAAAAAGTTCAATGCCAAAGCTTCTCCCAGCTGGTGGCCGTGACACTGCCCTGCGACATCTCTTGGTCCTTGCACAGGCTGTCTCTCTCTGTCTGTGTCATGCTGCTCCTCGTTGCTCCCCAACAGCATCAAGATACTCATTCCAGAAAGTGCAATCCAGTTGTTTGCAAATCTATTCCCTGCCTTTACTTGGCAATCAACTCTGACCCTTCAAACAAAAGACAATACAGCCTCTTCTACTACAAGTTTCTGCCAAATTTCCCAGGTAAGAAGGGTCAGTGAGCAGAATTATAACGTTCAGCAGGAAAGAAAAATCTCTCTGCTCAGCTGGTGCATTAGCTACAGGAGACTTTTTTAGCTGCGTTACAGAAAACAAAAAAATTAAAAGAGAGCTTGCACCCAGAGGGGTGCACTTAAGCCTTGTGTGGCTCTCAGGCTCTTGGCAGGCTGCAATGCCCTGTCCCCACTTGCAGAGCAGCCCACCGTCACAGAGATCCACTTCCATCTGCATTGCCTCAGCCCCCGCAGATGGGCTTGAATTAAAGTGCTGCAGCATTTCACCGGGTTGTTTTTTTAATTTGTTTTTAATGTCTGTTGTGGCAACCTCCAGCCATGTGGCAAGCTTACTCAGGTATCAATTATTGTTTTCAGTAGAGCTCTGGGTACAAAGTTGCATAGCTTTGGCCTGGTCAGTCCCTATCCTTCTATTTCCTCATAAATCCTGCTATTTTAGTGCATGGTTTTGCAGCCACTT
>NW_004444655.1:11683-13940 GCF_000243295.1 Trichechus manatus latirostris | reverse complement strand
GGAAGAAATGTCTGGTGATCTACTTCCAAAACATCAGCCATTGAAAATCCTTTGGAGCAGTTTTACTAGGACAAACATGGAGTCACCAGGAGTCAGAATCAACTTGATGGCAACTGGTTAGTGAGTTAAGTATAAGATTAAACCCGCTGCCGTTGAGTCGATTCAACTCATAGACTGTAGGACAGGGTAGAACTGCCCCATAGGGTTTTCCAAGGAGCGGCTGGTGGACTCAGACTGCCGAACTTTTGATTAGCAGCCGAGCTCTTAACCATGTGCCACCAGGGCTCCGTTTAGAGGTATGTAGATGTTAAATGTGAGGTTCATGGGTGGCAATCTGGTGATACAAACTGAGACGTCATCTGTGCATATACGGTGTTAGTAATCAGGACACTAGATGAGCTCACCTGGGCATGGGTGCCAAAGGAAAAGAAAACCACAGAGGCATGAGGATCGAGCCTGGGGACCCTCAATATTCAGACACAAAGATTCATCAAACGCGCATAAGGCGTGGCCAGTGAGGTAGGAATAAACCTCCAGTGTGAGGCGGGCAGGCAGCCAAGTGAGCGCTGCGGGACCTCTGCGCCATGCTCGGGGGCTCACTCATGGCTGGTGGTCACAGACAAAGTGAGACCTATCAGCAATGCCAAGAGTTCCTCTCCAGACACACTTATCTGCTCAGGAGCAGGGAGTTTTAGGGAAGAAGGAACAATGGTCTAGAAGTAGCAATGAGAAGCAAGGAGAATATCTATTCCACCTCCATAAATATTTCTTTGGGTGAGGAACATGTGAAAGTCACGAATCTTGGCCCAAAGATAAGTAGAGTTGGGAGTTATTGGCAAAACACAGCTACTGTGGAGAGCTGCATTTTACAGATGAGGAAACAGATTACAGTATTCGCTCAGGACTAGATAGCTGGTAAGTGGCAACTCAGGTAAGTGAAACTGTAAAGCTCCTGCTCTGACCCTCTATTCCATACCGTCTTCTATGTAGATACCTTAAAATATGTCTCTGTGGTATCTTAAAACAATTGGAGGAAGACGGGTCATTCATTAAATAGCTTTGGGACAATTAGCTATACATGGGGGGAGGGGGAAATAAGCTTGTTTCTTAACAATACCTCAAGTAAAACTACACTACTAGGTAAAAGCAAGAATAAATTATTTATAACTCAAGAAAGAAAAAGGCCTTTCAAAGAAGACCTCAAAAATAAAGAAATCAAAAGGAAAAAGATCTAACTATACACATTGTGTATTTATATGAAAACAAATACCATAAGTAAGCAAAAGGTAAATTTAAAATTGAGAACAATTACTTTCACAGCATGTAACGAAGAATGATTATCCCGTATTTAGGACAACCTGAGGGGTGCACATGGTTGTTTGACTACTAACCGAAAGGTTGGCAGTTCGAACCCACCCAGAGGTGTGTCGGACGACAGGCCTGGCGATCTGCTTCTGAAAGGTCACAGCCTTGAAAACCCTATGGAGGAGTTCTACACTGCACATATGGGATCTCCATGAGTTGGAATCGACTGGGGGGCAATTAACAACCACCCCTAATTTACAATAGAAAAAATCAACAGAAAACACCTTGATAGAAAAACAGGCACATTATGTCAACAAGTAGTTGACTGAAAGAGACATGCTAATGGCTAATAAACAAGGGTAAAGATGCTGAATCTCACAAAGAACTGAAGAAATGAAATTAAGTTACCATATTTTACCAATCAGATCAGCCATGATTAAAAATGTTAACTCCAAATTTTGTTACTGTTCTTGTATAAGAGTGGATGGCATTTTGGAAAGTGATTTGGAAATAGAACTAAAGAAAAAATGCAACATACCTTTGATCCAATTATACCAATTCAGATTATTTGCTCTACAGATATACTTGCAAAAATGTTTCATGTATGCGCAAAAAAAAAATGTCTCTGGTAGCATTCTCTTGTAACAGCAAAAAACTGGAAAGTAACCTACATGTCCACCAATGGGGACAAGTTGAATAAATAATACGGTACATCCATACAAGTGATAAATGAGACTGAACTGCATGTTTTGGTAGGGAAAGATATCTAAGATATATTAGTAAATGAAGAGAGGAAGAAGGAAACTCTGGAATCGGAGAAGTAAATGGTCCACAGGTCTCATTGTCTCCCTTGTCATGAGATCAGAAGAAATGGAAGGTGCCTGGCTACCATTACTGAATGTTTTGATCACAGACCTAATTGATGGATCTTGATCAAAAGGAGTAAAACTGT
>NW_004444655.1:9070-10766 GCF_000243295.1 Trichechus manatus latirostris | reverse complement strand
TTTTCTGGTCCTCTCCCGCCTCTCCATAATGGTGGGCCTTTTAGACACTGTGCCAACGGGTTACCAACCGCAAATCACTGCTCAAAAGGAGAGAAACCCCCGCTTACCTACAATCCCTTGCATACATGTACACAAAAGAGATCCAAAGGCAATGCGTCTACCTCTCCCCCAATCTCTCCATTTCCAAGTCTAGAATAGTTTTTAGCTGCTGCTGAATTTGCAAATTAATATTTTTGAAAAGCACTATAACTCTATGCATTCAAGCTTATGCAGCCAACTCTAAGTGGAGGTTTTCAGATGCGTGACTTGTTTGAGTTGAATATAAATAGAGGTCTTGTCCAGCTTCAATAAAGCTCATTCTGTTTACATGCATTGTATACTAACAGTCTTGTGTGCTGGGAAACAGAGGGCCCCACAGTCATGCCTTCAGAGTGGTCCTGAAGTTAGTTATTTCACATTTATCTGCTCTGGAGGAAAAGAAAAGCACACACGTCCCTCGGCAATGGATCCATCTCGCAAATTATAACTATGGAACAAACACATTGGCTCAGTGGCTAAAAATTAATTAATTTTTTTTTTTAAGTTCTCTTGTTGCAATAAACAGCATTTGGCTCATTCCAACATCATACCTAATTCTAAGAAAAATCACTTATAAAATGAAGCTGGTTCTTAGGCTTAAACCTGCTTACAAAGAACCAATTGATTTAGATGAAGGGATATTGAATTGGGAACAAAATAGGAACCTTGTTAGGGTAGAGGCAAAATCACTACCACAGGAAACAAACAGTTTATTCAGAATGCTGGGATGAAACACACACCAACTTAAAAGAACTTAGAAAATATTTCCTTTGACTATGTACTTTTGCAAAAGAATATATGTGCTTTATATGCGCTCAGAAAGAAATACCTCCAAATTCAGTGGAAAACCAAGCACTATGCTGTATATGCAGTACTTATTTTTGCATCTAAAAAATGAGGGGGGAAGGGGCAGGCAGTGGAAGGTTATGGAAGAAATGATAGCAGTAGATGCCTCCAGTTAGCAAGACTAAAGATCTGAGGCAAGAGGAATAACTGCTTTGTACTATAAAAGTTTTTGTCTTGTTAGATTTTTAAATTTTTAATGTACTGTACTTAAAATTATTTGAATGCCTAATAGCTGTAAACCAATTATCTCATGACCCATACCTGATACAAAGATGGAACTATGACTATGCGGGTAATTATTTTCTGCTCCTGGCAAAAATGTTTCTCATCAGTCAACTGAAAATTTTGAACACCCAACCTATGCAGAATATCTTACAAAGTACACTAAGTAATGTAGAAGAAGCAAAATACTAGGTTCAAAGTGGGAAAGGAGTGCATAGCTCATTAAGTTTTACTTGTAGATTAGGAAGTTAAGGCTCAGAACCATGAAACTGCCCAACACCATACTGCTAGTTCTCAGATCCCTCTCTCAGTCCATGCCCTCTCCATTACCATGGTCAATGCCTTCAAGTAGCTAATCAAGTGAGAAGAAGGCAGAATAACACAAATGGATATACCTGTGAGAGTTTCAGCTCCAACATGTAAAGAGTTTGGAATTCATCACTCTCATCCTTAAGACAAGAAAAGGCCTGACAAACTAGAAATCAATGACTTCTTGGACACATGAAAGAACTGGGGTTGCAGGGCAAACTTCCACACACAAATCTGGAGC
>NW_004444655.1:7769-8661 GCF_000243295.1 Trichechus manatus latirostris | reverse complement strand
AGAGACATTTGTGAATGTCACAGCCCAGGGAAACAGGCCCAGTAAAATACTGAAGTTTAATCAGATGGTTATATAATGCTTCCCTCCCCCATACCTTACCACCACAGCAGCAGGGCTCCAGTAGAAAAAGCTGAAAGAGCTGCAAGGCACAAAGGCTATCTGAGGAGGAGTTCTTAGGGAAGCCTGAAGACAAGCAGGAGACAAAAACAAAGGCACTACAGGAACGAGAAGCCACAGATAGCTACAGCAAGCCTCAAACACAGCCAACTCACAGGCAGATTCAGAGAAAGCCAACACTAAAGCATTATGTACCTCACTTCCTATTACCAGATACATCATTGCCAGCTGTCAATAGAAAATAAAGAAATAAAAGCAATACTAAAGACTGGAGCCCTGGTGGTGGCGTGGTTAAGAGCTCGGCTGGCAAACTAAAAGGTCGGCAGCGCTATTCTATCTTCGGAATTTCTCCGGGGTGGACCCAAAGCACCAACCTTTTTTTTGGTTTAGCAGCCAGGCACTGAAGCATTTCCATCATCTGGGGACTCGGTATTTTTTATATATTGGGTTAAATAAAATGAGAGTAGAGTGACACATATTAAAAAAAAAAACAAAAAACCTCAAATTCCGTATCTAGCAAAATTACCTTTAAAAGTGAAGGAGAAATAAAGACTTTTTCGGACAAAGAAAAACAGGGAATTCATCACTAGAAGACCTGGCCTGCAAGAAGGTTTAAAAAAACAAAAGTTCTTCAGGGAGAAGAAAAACAATATTGGTCAGAAACTTTGATCTACATAAAGAAGAGTGTCACAGATAAGTGAACTTAAAATCTTTTATTTTTCTTATTCTTTTTTATTGTTATTGTGGTACAAATACACATAACAAAACATTTGCC
>NW_004444655.1:1442-3204 GCF_000243295.1 Trichechus manatus latirostris | reverse complement strand
GTTTATCACTCATTTCTCTTCAACTCCACTGCAGCAAGATGTCCACTTAAGATATAGGTTTTTATTTGTTGGATATGAAATAACAAAATTTGTGTGTGTGTTTCGTGGAGGATGCAATTTACAATTAAAGTTTGTTTTTATTTTTTAACTAGATAATTTATTTTCTTATAAACTGACATATGTTGTTACTGTTAGCTGCTGTTGAGTCAGCCTCCAATTCATGGTCACCCCACGCACAAAGAAACAACAGGCTGCCGGGTCCTTTGCCACCCCCAGGGATTGGTTGCAGATTGGGCAGTGCTGAGCCATAGGTTTTCCATTGTCTGATTTTTAGAAATGGATCTCCAGTCCTTTCTTCCTACTCTGTTTTAGTCTGAAAGTTCTGCTGAAACCTGTTCATTATCATACCAACACACAAGCCTCCACTTACAGATTAATGGTGGCTGTGCATGAAGTGCGTTGGCCGGAAATCCAACCCAGGTCTCCTGCATGGAAAAGGAGAATTCTACCACTGAACCACCGCTAAATGTCCTCCTAAATGACATATAACCACCACTAAAAAATAAATAAATAATATAAAATTGTCATAATTCTTCAGTTGTTATTTTTTTCTAAGAACATTTCCATGTTTGTACATCATATTGTACATATAATTTTGTTTCATAATTATTTTTACTTAAGAATATATTATGGCACTATACTCAGAAGCACCATGCCATCCCTCTGCCACAAAGATCACAAAAACTAAGTCAAACAGAGTCACACATCAATCCTGAAACCCTAAGCATCAAATGAAGAGATAAAGAACTCAGCCAAGCACCGAATGGAGTAAGAAACTGATGGAGAACAGAGACCGAGGAGAGATACATGTGGAGGTCCCCTATCAGCTACCCCAGCACGGATCTGCCATCTTGGACTCCTATCGGAGATCAGAGAACAGGGGGTACGAGAAAGCAGCTTCACGGAGTTTCCACCAGCAGACAGAACAACTGGTAACCAGCGATAGAGGCTTTCCCACCCCCCACCCTTCTTCACCCCAGCTTAGCCTCCACTGCTTCCTGCAGCCACAGTCTCTTGGCCGGGAAGCACCAGCTTCACCCAGGTGTCGCTTGGACTCCACCCACCCACACAGGCCAGTTCCCTGAGTGCCCTTTGTTGGCTGCTGCTGTTGCTTTTTTCTGCTTCTTTAGATTTCTTCCTTACCTCTCATCACCTCCCCTACTTTCTCTCAAATACCTGGCTCTGTGTGCCATCTTTGCTCCTTCCGCAAAGGCTGCAAAACACCACTTGACTGTGAACCTGCTTCCCCTGCTGCCACGCTGGTGGGACCCCCAGGGCTTTTTTGTTTGTTTGTTTGCTCTGATTTGTTCTGTTTTGATTTATTTGTTTTCTTTTTCTTTTCTCAGCTTGGGGGTCCATTCTAGCTGGGCAGCGTCGTGCAGCTTGGAAGCTACTCCATGACTCTGCGCAGATGCACAGGGACATCCCTGGGGGCATTTTTTTTTTCGGTTTTAGGTTTTTTTTCTTTTTTTCTTTGCTTTGTTTTCTGTCTTTCTTATTCCCTTTTTGTCTTTCTTCATTTCCAGTTTCTCAAGTTATTCATTTTTTTCTGTTATCATTTTTTTTCATATTTGCCTTTCCCCATTTCTCAGTCTCTCATCTCTCCACTCCAAAGGCAAGCTCCCATAGCACTCTTTTTTGTTTGTTCATTTGTTTTGGCTCCTGTACCTCTCTCCTCTTTCCCATACACATCTTAGCTCCA
>NW_004444655.1:0-1050 GCF_000243295.1 Trichechus manatus latirostris | reverse complement strand
AGTAGGCGTCAAAAATAAAACAGCAGATGACTTTCCAGTAGAAGAAAAGGCACTAGACCTAACTGACAGGGAATTCAAATCTCTAATATTCAGAATTATCCAAGAGTTGAACCAAAAAGCAGACAAAAGTGAGGAAAAAATAGACAAATTCATGGAAAAGGCAGACAAATTCATGGAATACGGACAACAAATGGAAGAATTCATGAAAATAATACAGGAACAAAATGCTAAAATAAATTCACAACTAGAAATTATACAAAAAGAACAATTAGAAATGCAAAAGATAAACAACAAGATTTCAGAAATGGACAGTGTCACAGAAGGGCTGAGGAGCAGGTTCGAAATGATGGAAGATAGGATCAGTGAAATTGAAGACAAACACTTGGATACAACTCTGTTTGAGGAAAAAATCAGAAAAAAGAATGAAGAAACCCTGAGAATTATGTGGGATACAATCAAAAGGAAACATCTGTGAGTGATCGGAGTTCCAGGCAGGGGGAGAAAACAGAAAACACAGAGAGGATCATTGAAGAATTGCTGACAGAAAACTTCCCTAATATCATGAAAGATGAACAGCTGACCATCCAAGAAGCTCAAAGAAACCCATATAGGATAGACCCCAAAAGAAAATCACCAAGGCATATAAAATAATCACACTTGCTAAAACCAAAGACAAAGAATCCTGAGAGCAGCTCGAGAAAAACAAAAAATCACATACAGAGGAGAAACAATAAGACTAGGCTCGGATTATTTGGCAGAAACCATGAAGGCAAGAAGGCAATGGGATGACATATATAAAACCTTGAAAGAAAAAAATTGCCAGACAAGAATAATCTATCCTGCAAAACTCACATTCAGATATGATGGTGAAATTAGGTCATTTCCAGATAAACAGAAATTAAGGGACTATGTAAAAACCAAACCAAACTTACAAGACTTATTAAAGGGAGGACTTTGATCTGAGAACAAACAACACCAGACCAGAGGCTGAATATAGGACACAGGATTGTACTAGCCAGATACCAACCTAGGAAATGAACTCTTAAGGAC
>NW_004444654.1:0-17524 GCF_000243295.1 Trichechus manatus latirostris | reverse complement strand
GATGAAGATCAAAGACTACAGCCTTCAGTATGGATTACACCTCAACATAAAGAAACAAAAATCCTCACAACTGGACCAATAAGCAACCTCATGATAAATGGAGAAAATATTGACATTGCCAAGGATTTTGTTTTACTTGGATCTACAATCAATGCCAATGGAAGCAGCAGTCAAGAAATCAAATGACACATTTCATTGGGCAAATCAGCTGCAAAAAAACGTCTTTAAAGTGTTAAAAAGCAAAGATGTCACTTTAAGGACTAAGGTGTGCCTGACCCAAGCCATGGTGATTTCAGTCTCCTCATAGGCAAGTGAAAGCTGGACAATGAATAAGGAAGACCGAAGAAGATTAGATGCTTTTGAATTATGGTGTTGGTGGAGAATATTGAATATACCATGGATTGCCATAAGAACGAACAAATCTGTCTTGGAAGAAGTACAGCCAGAATGCTCCTTAGAAGCAAAGATGGCAAAACTTCGTCTCATGTACTTTGGACATGTTGTCAGGGGGGAACCAGCCCCTGGAGAAGGACATCATGCTCGGTAAAGTAGAGGGTCATCGAAAGAGAGGAAGACACTCGACAAGATGGATTGACACAGTGGCTGCAACAATGGGTTCAAGCATAACAATGATTGTGGGGACAGCACAGGATCGAGCAGTATTTTCGGTTATACACAGGGTAGCTATAAGTTGGAATCAACTCAACGGCACCTAACAAGAGCAAAGAAGGGTAAAACGCTTACCTACTTGACATCAACATCCGCCTATTGCTTCTTTCTCTAACTATAAACATGGGACTTAGATGAGAGAGCAGTTGAAAGCACCAAGTTTGACAAGGAAGAGCTATGTTGGAGTTTAAAATTTGGAAGAGATATACCAGTTTTTTTCTCATAAGAGCTAATATATACCGGCATATAATCAGCCAGAAAAAACAGCAAGTTAATAGTACAGAAAAGACAGGGCTAAACTAATCTAACATGTCTGTAATGTGTTATTGGCTCTGCCTGAGGGGATGTGAAGGTATAAGAGGATGTGTGTGTGTGCATGTGTGAGAAATCATGTGTGTTGGGAAAGGAAGCAAGAGCATATCATTGTTTTCAAGTAGTTTTATTTTTTCTTAAAAGATAAAAAGTAAACTTCTAGAACTACTAACTTTAATGATCTGTTAGAAGGCTTTGCAGTGCAATCTACTAAATGATATGTGCAAGAGGTGCTCATTCGCCTCTAGGAATCATCAGTGTATCCGAAGTTGCAAAAGTCTAGATTCATTATGCTTAAAACGAGTCCAATGTTTTTAGTGAAATTCCAAGTTGTCTATTATTACTTTCCTTTCCTTGTTTAGGAAAGAGAGTAAAGTCGTATATGGAAGGCAATTATCTATTGTTTTACAGTTATTAGTGAGGGATTTGAAGTTTGATCACAAACTAACGTTGTGACCCTGTAGGAGCTACTTACTCTCTGTGATTCTCTTATCTATAAGATGGAGTAATAATAATATCACTCACTTCATAGTTTTGTTTGTTGGTTGGTTTATTTTTAATAAGGATTAAATAAGATCTTGACTATAAGTGATTTGCCCACATTTGGGCACACAGTAAGTGCTCAATACGAGAACTAGAGATTCTGGGAAAACATGAATGATATCATTTATGGAAAAATAATTTCTCTCTTCTTCCCTTAACGTGACCCTCTCTTTTTGAAGGCGCTTTCCCATTGGAAACGTGGAGTAATAGCCCAGGATGTCAGAATCTGCAACATTTGTTTAGAGATTTAGGGAAATAGACCTGTCCAGCCTCTATCCTCTTTTCTTCCTGCTCTGCTCCCAGAGGAGGACTACCTAATGGTTTTCCTTTTTTTTCTGTTCTTGCTTCCGTTTGGCTACTAGTACCCAGGGTTAGCTGGAGTCTGCTTCCTTTTCTGTGCACCCAATAACCAGTGTGATTCCAGACTTATTTAATATGGTAAAGCCTTTAAAAGGTCCCAGCGGCTTACAACTCATCAAGTGCGCATTTGCAACAGAGGGTTCCTATATTTCCTTTTTTTTTTTAGGTCTCTGTATAAGCTGTCCTCAGGAGTCTAGTCCTTTTCATTGTATTTCAATCCCTTGGGCTCCATATGCAGGCTATCTCTTTGGGTTGGTGTTTGCATTTACAAAAGATTTGGTTAAATATATATATATATATATCTCCAAACTTTTAATTGTAAATTAGAATCCTAGTTAGGGTTTAGAACTTGACTTATAATAGGAACAGTGTTAGAAGCAGCTGGTTCCCAAATTAACTTGGAGGCTTTTGAAGTCCTCAGTACTAGATTGCGTTCTGGATTCCTAGAACTGTTGGCCATTGTGTGCAAAGGAAGGAAGATGTAGAAGGGGAAGGAAATGATTACTTCTTTTCTGATATAATGTCAGTCATAGCCAACATTTCAAATACAAGATTCAATATTTTTTGACACTATCTCACATCCCATCTTATTTCTCTCTTCCTCCTTCTTTTTCTTTCCCTTTTCTTGGCCCTCATTTATGCCTTCTTTCACTTCTAAACAAATACCCCTTCACTGTATAGTGTTCTAGGCTTTCTTTTTTCTCCCCTTCTATTTAAATTCTCATTGCCTCAGTTAATTTGTTATTAGAGAGATGATAGAAGAAAAACAATCTAATGAAACTAATTCACACTACTACTATTAATAGCACTTCATATGTGCCAAGTACAATGCTGAGCACTTTCTGTAGATTAAATCACTTAAAGAAAGCCCCGCAGCAATCTTAAGAGGTAGGTACTATTCTTATTATTGTTTTACAGGTGAGCAAACAGACACAGAGAGAGGTAAAATCATGTGTTTATGTCACGCAGCTTGCAAGAATAGAGTTGATATTCAAACCTAGGTTGTTTGACTCTAGAATCATGCCGTCCACCTACTCTGTACTAGATAGAATGGGGGAGATTTTCTTGAAGAAAACCTTATTTTAGACTTGTTAAGCAGTTGGAAGGAAGACATTTTAGGGCAAGTAGCCTTGGTGGTGCAGTGGTTAAGAGCTACAACTGCTGACTGAAAAGTCGACAGTTCGAATCCACCAGCTACTCCTTAGAAACCCTATGGGGCAGTTCTACTCTGTCCTATAGGGTCACTAAGAGTCAGAATTGACTTGAAAACAGTGTGTAGGCTAACAGGTGGTGGGGTCAGTCTGCAACTAGACCTCATGGTCAACTCCCTTTTGGTGTTGTTGGTTTTAAACTCTCCTCTTTACACTTTTAATCTTCACAAAGCTTCAGTGACGAGGTGATAGAAATTCTGAGAGGAGGTGGCTGGCAGCCTTTTTTTAAAGTTGTTTGTGAGGAGAATGTTTATAAACCAGGAACTGGCCTGTTTTGGTCTCGAATTCAGCTTTGATAGTCTTCACCGTAATAATATAATGGTTGTCTATATCACTAA
Source organism: Trichechus manatus latirostris (assembly GCF_000243295.1). Classification (NCBI taxonomy): domain Eukaryota; kingdom Metazoa; phylum Chordata; class Mammalia; order Sirenia; family Trichechidae; genus Trichechus; species Trichechus manatus. The sequence continues at coordinate 14,091 of NW_004444654.1, read as the reverse complement.
GTCTACTTACACTCTTAGAAACTTTTTGGCAATAGTAAAAGGTGTGTTTCATAACAGGAAAGCCTAGTCTACCTAGATAAAATTAAAGAGGATTCATGAACAGAGGCTTTTGCAGCCAAAATAAACTACTGCAAGAGAGTGAGTATGAAAAATGAGAAATTTCTGCAAAATAAATTCCGATGTATCTCTCTCTAACTTACTAACACAAAGTGCTAATTATAGGCAGTTATGATTTTTAATTCCCTCTAAATTGTCAAAGAAGAAATCACCTACAAAGGAGCCAACACCTAGTAGACAACCTCTTTTACATCTAAGAATTTTACTAATTTCTTTTTAAAAAATTATTCTTCTAGTAGCTCCATGATTTTAGAGAAGAAACATTAAGTTGTAAACGTCTAGGTACTTTGGCAATCACATATTCAACGTTCACAATTTAAAGACGTATTAAGGGGGATATGAGGCAAGTGACTTGACCAAATGCATCACTGGTTAAAACATTACTAGATCCTAGATCCCTGTCTTTGAGTGTGATAGTCCACTAGTACTCACTACTAAAACAGTAATATGTATTTATAGACAGAATTTCTTGAATATTCTTGCCTAACTCTCTATTGAATGTTTACCTCACTCTATTATATTGCTTCAGTCTAGTTATAAAATGAAGGTTTACTGAACAATTACTGCTTTCCCATTGGTTCTCACTGAACTCAAGGGTATTTACATACATACATGTATATGAAATTGGTGCCAATGATAGAAAAAATGAAATCGGGCTCATCCCCAAACTCAGGCATATTTCTAGTTCTTAAGTCATAAAAATATATGCAAGACACAGTATAATCTTAGATCATAAAAGCATGCAAATTGCTGATTTACTTTATATTGCACACTTATACATTGGATAATAATACTGGTTATAGACTTTGACTGAGATAGTGATTTAAAAAGCTGCCATGACTTAAGTACCTCGAATAGAGGTTTTGCGATAGACATGGCATATGAAAGTGTTGAACAGAAACTGATTTCTTGATGTGAAAAATGAAAGGCTTGTTAAACTTATATATTATTAAAATTCATAAACAGGATTCCATTCACTATGTGTCACTAATTGGGTTCAATCCAAATATAAAATCTGTGGCTATATAAATGATGACTATCTAAATTGGATGACAAAACAGTGGCTTTACTAATTTTTTTCTTTCATTTATTTCACTTTCATTTATTCACAGGCTTATTTATTAATTCATTAACATTTTATTAAATATTTATGTATAGGGTGCTGTACAAGACACACTAGTTCATTCGTTCATTCATTCAGCAAGTAATTAGTGAGGGCCTATGATTAGTTAGAAAATGTGCGAGGCACTCACAGTATAATAAGCAAGACATTCATACTTCCTCTTCTTGTGGAATACATTCTAGTGGGGAGATAACAATAGACAAGTAAGCAAATAAACCCAATAATTACAGGTCAGGATAAATGCTAAGAAGGAACATAAGTTTTCTGTGATTAAGAATAACAAATGAAGTATAGCTACTTAGATAGGGTGGTTTGAGAGACTTTAGTTAGGAAGCTGACATTTAAGTTGCAACCTATCCTCAAGGAACTCACAGTCTGATACGGAGCACAGACAAGAAAACAAGGATTTACAATTCAGTCTGATAAATATTACTAGAGATTTATGAGAGCAGTGATAAAGAAACAAAAAGGAAGAGGCCACTGTCTTTGCTCTAGAAAAATTTCCACAGACCTCCTAGACATTTGGACTGGGACTCAAAGGATAAGTGGGTGTCTGTTAGGTATGGATTATGTATTCTCTGTACTTCTCTAAAGCCACAGGGTTCATGAAGAAGATACATAATAGGCTTTTAGTGGACACTGGGTGGTACAAATGGGTAAGTGCTTGACTACTGTGATGGTTAAGGCTGTGTGTCAACTTGGCTGGGCCATGATTCTCAGTGGTTTGGCAGTGATGATGTAGTTTGACAGCTGTGTAATGATGTAATTACCTCCATAATGAGATCTGATATAATGTAATCACCTCCATGATGAGATCTGCTATGAGCAGCCAATCAGTTGAAAGGGAGTTTCCTTGGAGGTGTGGCCTACATCCAGTATATGTGGACTTTCTGACAAGGCTCATGGGCTTTTGTTTGCTCTGAATCCTGCAACTGGCCTCTGGTTCTTGGGACTTGAGCTAGCAGTTTACCTGCCAATCTTGGGTTTGTCAGCCCCTGCAACTACATGAGTCAAGAGAAGCCTCCAGTCTGACCCATGGACTTGGGACTTTCTGGCCTCTACAACCTTGTGAGCAATTTCCTTGATATAAATCTCTCCCTCTCTCATTTATATATATGTATATACATATATACATATATATACATATACATATACACACGCAAACACACGTACATTTCAATGGTTTTGCTTCTCTAGAAAACCCAGCCTAAGACAACTACTAACTAAAAGTCTAGTGGTTTGAATTTACCCAGGGGTGCCTCAGAAGAAGGCCTGGCCATCAGCTTCTGAAAGGTCACAGCATTGCAAAGTCTATGGAGTGTGCGTCTAGTCTGCAACACGTGGGGTCTCCTTGAGTCAGACTTGACTCGATGGCAACTGGTTTTATCTTTTGGTTTTATGCTGTGTTACTCAGATTCTCCCTCAAGGACTGAAGAACTCATTCTCACAGCTGACCAGATAGTCTGCTGCCAACATTCCTCAACCAAGTCACTCTCCGGGAAATTCTCTTTGCTGAAGTAAGCCGCCATCCAATAACTGTCAAAGAGGGAGATACAAAAGGCCCAGCCCTCCTGGCTCAGTTTGGGACAAATATAAATGTTCCTCCTCAGAAATAAAGTTCACCCAGTTCCAGATCTATTTGTAGAATCTAGAGTCAGCTAATGTCTTTGTTGCAACTACCTTGCAATTTAGCTTCTCCTTCTGCCCAGTCAGAAACCCTGGTGGCATAGTGGTTAAGAGCTACGGCTGTTAACCAAAAGATTGGCAGTTCAAATCCACCAGGTGCTCCTTGGAAACTGCATGGGGCAGTTCTACTCTATCCTATAGGGTGGCTATGAGTTAGAATCAACTCGACAGCAGCGGGTTTGGTTTTTTGGGTTTTTTGTCCAATCATGTTTCCTTTATACCGCCCCCAACCAAGTGTTGATCTTTAATAAACCACTGCACGCAAATATCTGTCACAGAGTTTACTTTCAGGGAATTCGGCCTGCAACCAAGCTTCAATAAATACTTATTGATTCATTGACTGACTGAGATTTATTTAACAATCAGTAGAGGAGTGTATCAGACATTGCTGCTTATTCCTGACTCTTACTAATACAAGAGGTAGCATTGTCAAGATTGAGATCCATATGCCTCAGTAGAGTTACTTTGGTGCAATGTATTATCCTGCACATTTTCTTACTCTTTTGAGAAAATCTAGGCCCCCCCCCTCTTACTTGGTAATTGTGCACAGAGGTCCTGATGTTTAAAGATGATTAAGGCTAAGGACTCCCATCGTATCAGGCCCTCACCCCAAACTCTTGAGGAATGCTTCAGAAGCAGTAAATGACAGACTCTTCTCTGATGGATAATTTGGTTTTATGCATTATGAATCATTTCCATAATGCTTCTGAGGCATAAGTGGAATTTCACTAAAGGAGTCATCATGGGCCTCCGGGAGAACTCCAAACTACCAAATGTAAGGAAGGAGAATCATGTAATTGTAGTTGGGTGCAGACAGAGATAAACAACGGTAATTGGCTACCATTCTTCTAAGTATGTATTTTTCTGGGGACGGTCTTCATTGTCATGATTTTGGGCTGTCAAGCATTTTGAGGCTGTGATAGAAGAATTCCAGTTTTTAAAACTGTGGCTATCCCACTGAAACTTGTGATTTCAGAAGTTTTACATCAACTAGAAATGTTAGAGCTGATGCTTTTGATTGCATAATTAGAAACACCTCCCCAAAGCATTGTTATTTGACTTTCTTTTCCAGCTTTCTGGAGATTTCCAGAGAAGATGTCTGGCCTCCCCTAGGTATGTCCATCAAACCCTGTTGATTGTTATTCAGTGTGAGACTGAGATGACTGATAAAATAAATGAGTAGGATAAACAACAGAATTAGTTTTTAATTTCCTTTCCCTCTTGATTGCTCACAGTGTGTGTTTGCATAGGCATGAAATTATGGCACCTCTTTTGTATTAGAAATGCCAGGAGCTTGTTAGTTTGCGTGCTAAAAATGATGATTTTTCAAGACCCACTACAAAGAAGGCAAAATGAAAGAGAAGCATTTTAAGGTAAAAATGTAAACAAAATGGCTTCTGCTTCGCTTCTCATACTCTCTTCTATATAGTTAGCCTAGAATTTTCCTGAAGAAGAATTTCTAATGACAGATGCGACATGAATTCTACAAAGCCTTAGCTGTCATTTTCATCGTCTTCTCCTTCCTCTTCCCTCCTTCTTTTCTTTCCTCTCCCTTCCCCTTCCCCACCCCCTCCCTCCTCTTCTTCCTTCCCCCTTTTCTGCCCACCCCTCCCCTCCCCTCTTCCTCCTCCTCTTCTTCCCTCATTTCTCTACTCCTTCTCCTCCCTCCTCCCCGTCCTCCCCCTTTCCTGTTCTCCCCTTCTCTTCCTCTCCCCCTTCCTCCTCCTTTCCCTCCTCCCCCTCCCTCCTCCTCTCATCTCCCTCCTCCTCTCCCTCCTCCTCCTTCTTCCCCCTTCTCCCCTTCCCTTCTCCCTCCTCCTCTCCCTCTTCCTCCTTCCTCTCCCTCTTCCCCTCTTCTCCCTCTCCCGCTCCCCCTCTTCCTTCTCCTCTTCCCTGAGTCTCCTTCTCTTCTTGGTCCACCTCCTCTTTCTCCTCCTCCTTCTCCCTCTTTCTTTTCTCTTCACTTTCTGCTATCCGTCCTCCTCATCTTTTTCCTCTCCCTCCTCCTTCTTATCCTTTTTCTTCTCCTTTATTTTTGGTGTTATTTTGTCAGTACCAATTACCCTAGGTTAGTGATCAAGGAGATAGTGGAAGTCATCCAGAAAGGAAGATCCCATCGCTTTTCCCTTTTCCTGATCCACACTCAGCTTGACTCAGCCTTGATATGTTGATGGTGAGATCCGTCTGAATTGTTTGCTAGAAATTTTTCCGTCTTCGATTTGGGCTTTTCTTTCTATTGTTGTACCAAGAGCCTATTTAAAGTATAAACAATGGTGCTAGTAGCTGGGTAGCCTTGGGCAAGTTACTGAGCTCTTAACTAATCGTTTAGCCATTATTCGGCATCAACTAGGTGCCAGATATTTTGGTAAGCATTGGGAATAAGATGATGAGAAAATAACATGGTACTTTTCCTCATGGAAATTTTAGTCTCGAGGGGCATAGAAAACGAGGGAGAGATTAGCTAAAATGATTCAGGAGGGATAGGCAGGGGTATGCTAAGGAACTTTTGTCTTTATTCTAACAGAGTTGGAAAACCTTTGAATGATTTGAAGCATAAGAGTCACCTGATCAGATTTATGTTTTATATAAACGTGGAGACTGGGTTAGCGTATGGCTAGGCATGAAGCACATGACCAGTAAAAAGTTATGGGAAGAGATGGTGATAATGTGGACTGGAGGTTGCTGGGGGTAGTGTTATTGAAAATAGAGAGAAACAGATTTGGAAGATGTGAGGTAACATCACTGAGACTTGGTGAGGGAGAGAAGGGAATAGTTTCTAGATACCTGACTTGGGCAAATGGGGTGAAGAGATGACCTTGCCATTTGTGGAGATAGAAAATAATAAATGACAACTAGGTTTAGAGGAGACAATGAATTCAGTTTTCAACATGCAGAATTGGGATATTCAAGTGTAAATGTCAAGGAGGCAAGTTGGAATATGGGTTTGGACCTCAGAAGAGAGACCTGAGTTGGAAGTATAAATTAGGATGTCAGTGACCTATGGATAGTAATCATAAATGAGGCCACCATGGGAAAGACTGTTGTATAGTATTCAAAGGGAAGGGAATCTAGGACCAAAGTCTGAGGATCATTAAGATTTTAGGATGGGGAAAAGATAGAAATCGAAAGAGAAAGCTGAGACGCTACTATAAAGAATCAAGAGGAAAATCATGATGGGGCAGTGTCAAGGATACCCAAAGAAAAAAGAATTTTAAGCAGGAATTGGTCTACATAGTGATTCTCAAAGTGTGGTCCCAAGACCAGCAAAATCAGGACCACCTAGGAATTTGTTAGAAATGCAAATTCTTGGGCCTCACTGCAGATCTACTGATCAGATATTCTCGGGTTAATCTAGGGGATTCTGATGCAAGCTGACTTTTGAGAATTTCTAGTGCAGATGAAGGGTTAAGCAAGATGGCAATTTAAAAGATTTCTATTGAATTTAGCAACATGGGGTTATTGATGAATTTAATAAAAACTGCTAGTGGAATAAGTTAGAAAACCAGATTGAAGTAGACTGAGAAGTAACTGACAGGTGAGGGAAAAGAGACAGCTACTGTAGAGAATTCTTTTGAATACTTGAGAACAGTGAAGGGAAAAAGAAACATATGACTCTAGTTAAAGGAGAGGAACCCTGGTGGTATAATGGTTAAAGCAATCAGCTGTTAACTGAAAGGTTGGTGGTTATGAACCCATCAGATGCTCTGTGGGAAAAAGATGTGGTAGTCTACTTCCGTAAAGATTTCAGCCTTAGAAACTCTTTGAGACAGTTCTACCCTGTCCTATAGGGTCACTATGAGTTGGAATCGACATGACAGCAATAGTTTATAGCTAGAGGAGGAAATGGGGCTCAAAGCTGGGTTTCTTTTAAAGTTGAGAGAAACTGGAGTACATTTATAATGCTGATAGGATGAATGGTATAGACAGGGAGAAGTTGAAAAGTTAGAAGCCCTAAAGGATAATCAATGTCTTTGTAATGGCAACAGGGAGTGAGTTTGAGAGCACAAGGAAAGTGGTTGACCTTAAGAAGTGACCTTCCTTTGTATACTAGAAAGAAATAAATGGAAGAGAAAGGGTGCAGATACTGCCAAGTGTATATGCTTGGTAGGTTGATAAGTAGAAATTTGAGGGGTTTCTCAGTTGCTTTTCTCTCTCACTGTCTGTTAGTTTGAGTGTATGAAAGTGTGCATGTGTGAATTAAGAGGCAAGGTCATCTATTAAAATAAGGTAAGAACTGGGAGATTCAGAGATTAGAGGAAAATCGAGATCTGACATAGTTCTTGCAGAAAGTGCATGAAGAATTAGCCAGCAAAACAAAGTAGGATTGTCTCTGGGCTTAGTAGGCCTACTGAGGTTATTGATCATAAATTTAAAGCAGTTTCAATCTACTTTGTTAAGTAAGGCAATGTTTGACTTTCCGCATACAAGCACAGAGAAAACAGGTTTAAACAGGTTTGGGATTTTTCTAGATAAGTTTGCTAGACAAAGGAGAGAGTGGAAAGTAATGTTCAGGTTTGGCAAGAGAATTTTGAAATGAAAACCGTAAGCTTTATGCTTGGACTAAAGAATTGAAGGCAGGAGAAAAGTAAAAATTTGTAGGGTGGGTAGAAGAAGGCAGGGAAGTCTTGATGGCTAAGACAGATACTAAGGTAAACTTTGAGTGGTGAGAAGGATTTAGATCAACCCTGAGAAGCAGAAAGGAAGTTCAAGGCTAGTAAAATGGAGCTGTGTCCTCTATCATGGGGTTCTTTTAGTGTATTCTTGTTGGTTTACACTTGAAGTGATCACCATAATAAGCTTCCACAGAATATTCTAGATTTTCTCTAAGCTCTGATGTAAACTTAATAAATGAGTGAAAGGCTGCATTAAGGTATGAGTATAGGAACTAAATAGACATTGTGACTACAGGGTTACCCTCAGGTTTAAAATACCATGCAATAATTATATTTACATTTTTTAAAAATGGAGAATAGACATAGAAGAGTTGAAGCAATAGGAAATTTTCGTATTGTGTCAAACCACTCTCTGACATCTTAGGCTACATTTTTTTTTCTTCATAGAGAGAGGGAAAAGAGGAACGAGCTAGGAAACACAGAAGTACATTCTGATATATGACTTGCCTCATGACCTCTCTGGGTGTCAGATTTTTATTAGCAAAATGAAAAGTTAGAGCTGGACACAAAATTCCATGGAGTAGAGTCTACTTTTGAGCATTTGTGAGCCTGCTTTAAACTGCCTTTGCCTGGAGTAATGCTGAGAGGAAGCAACCTTCTAAGTGGTTTCATATACTTTTCCTGAGCTTCTGGGTAATTGCACGAGTCATTTCTGAGAGGAATATATATATATATATACACATTTCTAATGAGTAATCTCTCTCATTAAGCCAGGGACTTGAGTAGGATGAATTTGTCACCTGATTGACTCTCTGTGCAAGGAAAGATGGGTTCAGTGTGACAGGGTATTGTTCTTTATTGAAATGTCTTTTTGGTGTACATAGAGCAGGGCCATTGGTGTTACATGCTTGCAGCTTTATAGTGACAATTATGCAATTATTTCCATGAAGTAGCTGATTTTTGGGAGGCTTATACCGTTTCAGTCAGGGTCTATCCTTGGCAAATCATGAGATAGGGGGTCTCAGCTAAATATATTTAATTTTCAGATGTTGGCAGAAGGCCACCTGGCACATTCTCTCTCTCTCTCCCTCTCTCTCTCTCTCTCTGTCTCTCTCTCTCTCTCTCACACACACACACACACACACACACACACACACACCACCTAAACAAATGCAGAACAAAGACATAAAACCACTGAGAATGCAAGAGCTAAAACGTGCATGTACTATAGCTTCAAAAGAATTGAAAGTAAAATAAAATCTGCCAGGCTCTTATTTCTGAATGTGTTCAATAATGATAGACCTATAAATGAATACAACTTCTGAAGGATTCAAATTTAAACATTCAGAAGCTTCATTTTCTGAACTATTATTTCATTGAGATTTGAAGCGTGAAACCTAAAAAAGTGTTTCTTTCCCCTAGGAAGCAGGTACATAACTCCCATTAACTTGAAAAGGAGGAATTATACATGAGGATGGAGAGAGACAGTAGCCAAATAACTCTGCATGTACAGTCACTAGATTAACCTACTAGCCTATGACAGATCTTCGAGAGCCTTTATAGTCTATGCGATCAATAATCCATTATAGCTCACATTGGTGACTAAATCACTTTGGAGATTGGTAATGGTATCTGAAATCTTTTACCTTTAAGCCATGGCTTGTAATAAACCCTAAATTCATCACCACCTGGTTGCAGTAAGGTTGTCTCAGATTAAGCATTTTGAGGAGGGCATGGCACATAGTAGGCACTCAATAAATATTTATTGAATGAAATAATGAATAAAGAACAAATCCAGATCTATTCTTATCTGAGCCTCTTCTTGGGCTTGGCTCATTCAGGTTTTGCCTTCTTCTGATATCTGATCTGATGCAGGTTATACTGTTTAATCTTTTTATCTCGTTTTAATCATGGTATTTCTTCTGCTAAACTAAAATACGTCTTTCTGGTCTTTAAACTTATTAACCAGTGATGCCTGTTTTGGGGTATGAGGTACTTGAATCTATTGTATTCCATGGAATTGGGGCATTGATATGGGTTCTTAGCCCTCTTAATTATAATTTATAAAATAAGGGGCAGGGAGAGAAAAAAACAGTATCCTCAAACTCTAGCATGAATCCTGGCTTAGAGCAGATGTTCAAATTCATTTGATAAATGAATAGAAACAGTTAAGCACTTGGTTACTAGCTGAAAGGCTGGTGGTTCAAATCCACCCAGAGGTGTGTCAGAAGAAAGACCTGGCAATCTCTCCTAAAAAATCAGCCATTGAAAACTCTATGGAGCACAGTGCTACTGTGATACACATAAGATTGCCATGAGTCAGAATCAACTCCACAGCAAGTGCTGTTTCGGTTATACCTTGAACATCTCCTATACCAATTTATGATATTAAATGTTTTACTTATATTTCCTATTAAGTCCTCACAAAAATACTAAACAGTATGCCTCATTTTAAAGAGAAGAAAACTATGAGTGAGAGAAGTTTAAGAGTTTTCTCCAGATCACTCATCTCTCAACCAGAATTCTAGGCCAGGACCAAAAACCAAACCAAACCTGTTGCTGTCAAGTCGATTCTGACTCATAGAGACTCCACATGTAACAGAGTAGAACTGAGCTCCACAGAATTTTCTTGGCTGTAATCTTTATGGAAGCAGATTGCCAGGCCTTTCTTCTGCAGTGCTGCTGGCTGAGTTCCAACCTTTCCGTTAGTTGTTCAGTGAAAACTGTTTGCACCACCCACAAACCTTAAGCCAAGTAACACAGGTAGTATATGGAAGACCTGTGATTCAATTCTATTTAAGATCTACCATGCAAATGCTGCCAAGGTGAATAAGTGACAAATTTTGTGTTTCTGGTTAAAGTAACAATTAGTCCAGGCCATTAGTGAAGACTTCTAACTTACGTCTGTCCTAAAAAAGAATGATATATTTTGGATAGGTCTGTGAGGATATTCATATTGTGGTGGAAGGTTAGGAAGAAATCTTTATTAGAAGAGAGAAATTTCCCCAGATTGTCTAAACATTTTTTAAACTTATTTTCTCTCAATTTAAAAGTTATCATTTGAGTTATGGACTTTTTTCTTATTAAAAATATATTCATTTGTCATGGATTGAATTGTGTCCCCCCAGAATAAGTGTCTACTTGGTTAGGCCATGATTCCCAGTATCATGTGGTTGTCCTCCAGTTTGTGATAGATGTAATTTTCCTATGTGTTGTGAATCCTAATCTCTGCCTGTGGTTAATGAGGCAAGATTAGATCATGTTAAAGAGGATTCAGGTGGGATGTAACACCCTTACCCAGGTCACATCCCTGATTCAGGGTAAAAGGATTTTCCCTGGGGTGTGGCCTGCACCACCTTTTATCTTAGAAGAGATAAAAGGAAAGGGAAGCGAACAGAGAGCTGGGGACCTCATACCACCAAGAAAGCAGTGCTGGGAGCAGAGCACATCCTTTGGACTCCAGGTTCTTGCACGGAGAAGCTCCCAGACCAAGGGAAGATTGATGACAAGTACCTTCCTCCAGAGTTGACAGAAAGAGAAAGCCTTCCCCTGCAGCTGGTGCCCTGAATTTGAACTTCTAGCCTACTAGACTGTGAGAGAATAAATTTCTCTTTATTAAAGGCATCCACTTGTTGTATTTCTGTTATAGCAGCACTAGATGACTAAGACATCATTTAAACATCAAAGTCAAGTACTACAATGTCCTGGGCAAGTAGTATTATAGGTGCTAGGAAAACAAAAGTGAATAAAACATAAAAATCCCTGCTCTGGAGACCATAGTGAGTTGTTCCCTTGACTTGTAGGTGCAGGCGTGCTAGACTAATTCACTGACCGTGACAGGCAGGTAGGAAACATCATCAGTTTCCCCTGACCCTTCTCTCATAAGAAACAAAAGGCTTAAACAAGTGGGACAAGGGCAGCACATCCTTTTGCCCCCAAAGCTTCTGGGGGAAGAGGTAGAAGCAAAACTCTTCTTCTTCTGGAAAGGAGTTGGAGAACCTCCAACCCTTCCTCTCCCCAAGGAAGCAGGCAGAGGTCCACTGGGAGCTAGGATAGAAGCAAAATTCATCTGCCCATGGAGGAGAAGCATGAAAAGCACTTGGGTCCAGAGTCTTGTAATGATAGAAAACAGAGGTCTGCTACTGCTGGCTGTTGTTGTTAGGTGTCATCGAGTCTGTTCCATCTCCTAGTGACCCTTCGTACAACAGAACAAAATGCTGCCTGGTCCTGCACCATCCTTCCAATCTTTGCTATGTTTGAGCCCATTGTTGCAGCCACTTCATCATTTCATCTTATTAAGAGTCTTCCTCTTCTTCGCAGACCCTGTATTTTATAAAGTATGATGTCCTTCACCAGGGATTGGTGCGTCCTCATAACACATCCATAGTAAGTGAGATGAAGTCTCACCATCCTTGCTTTTAAGGAGCATTCTGGCTGTACTTCTTCCAAGACAAATTTATTCATTCTTCTGGCAGTTCATGGTACATTCAGTATTCTTCATCAACACCATAATTCAAAGGCATCAATTCTTCTTTGGTCTTCCTTAGTCATTGTCCAGCTTTTGCATGCATATGAAGTGACTGAAAATACCATAGCTCTATAGGGTCGCTATGAGTCGGGTTTGGTATTTTTTGATTTTGGGTCAGGCATACCTTAGTCCTCAAAGTGACGTCTGCTGGGTGAGGGGGAGGTAACTCTCCTTCCCACACACCACTGCAGATACGTGACACTATCTGGCTTCTGTGGGGAAGAGGGGGAAGGAAAGCTGAGAATACCCAATTCTGGGATCTATTTGCACCAAAAAGAAAAAAATAAACAAAACACTGGTGGCTTTTGAGTTGATTCCAATCATGGTAACTCTATGTGTGCAGAATAGAACTAGTCCATTGGGTTTTCAAGGCTGTAACCTTTTGGAAGCAGATGGCCAGGCCTTTCTTCCAAGGCACTTCTGGGTGGGTTTGAAGCAACAACCTTTTGGTTAGTAGTTGAGCACTTAACCATTTGTATCATCCAAGGACTCCACTGGCCCTGCTTAAGACTGAGGCTGCATCAGGAGAACCAAATAATTCCCCCTGCTCCCCACCATGAGCCTATCATTGATAACAAAGAACAGAAGATTTCCCCTAGCGGATTAAAAAACTGTGGAGTTATTTTAATAACAATAACGAGAGGCAAGAGCTTGGAGAAAGAATCCCTCTGTGGTGTGAGGACTGCTGAAAGTTGTGTGTGGAGCAGAAGGATTACAAAAACCTTTCTTCCACTGGAGGAATTTGAAGTCTGTGGTGCACTGAGGTAATGATAGTAATAACAATACTCGAACATAACTCAGTCCCACCTATTAATGACTTGACATGAGAAGAGGCATGGCCATTTTCAGGCCTAAATACTATTCACCTCAACGTCTACTGTCCTTCTATACACAATGAGTGGCATTTGGCCAAAAAATACCAGACACATAAAAAAATCAAATGAAAATGACCCTTGTGAACATAGACACAAAAATTCTAAACACAGTTATAGCAGATCAAATCTATCTATAAATTAAAAAGAGTATGCAGTCATAACGTCCACCATGTGTTCTGTGAAATAGGACATTATGCGATTTGGATGTTGTGCAAATACCGTATTCTATACTTAGCAAACATACACGCCTAAATTGTAAACAATAGCATTCACTGATTTTCCACCTTTGAGTTGTTTAATAACCTTTTGTTTCACTTCTAAATTGATACTTCCCCTTTGTCTCTTGCTACTGCTATCACTAGCACTAGTTTTGCTGCATTTGGGAGCCATGATACACTTCACGGTAATATTTTTGAAAGAAAATTAAACAGAGATATAACCCTGCAACAGTCAAGAGATGTACGATACACAAGATTGGATGCTGCTGTCTATGAGTTGAAGCATACGCTGTTATATAGTAAACTTTTTATTTGTAAGTAGGGAAAGTTTACATTAAAATAATGATAGAGAGTACAATACAGTACATACAGTACAGTACATACATAGGCATTTATTATAACTATCCAAACATATGTATTATAGGTCATATATGTACTGTACCATTATACACCTGGCAACACAATCACTTCGTATACCAGAGACATGAGATTCACGCATTGAGTGCAGGAAACTGTTGGGTTCACCAAGGCTGATTATGTTCTTTACGTCCCATTCTCCAGTTGGGATTTCTGAACTCTATCACAACCTTATGGTACCTCGGACGTATATGTGATTGAACGTTGCCCAAATGGACGTTATGAGTCACATGATTATATATCATGTCAAAGTGATTTTTAACCAAGGAATTCAAGGTTGTTATAACATTAAAAAAACAAACAAACCTCAGAGCTTCCTCAACTGATTTATGAGCAAAGATGATTGTCTTAGGCTGGATTCTCTAGAAAAGCAAAATCAGTAAAGTGTATAAATATATATATATAGAGAGAGATTATATCGAGGAAACAGCTCACGTAATTATAGAGGCTAGAACATCCCAAGTCCGTGGATCAGGGTAGAGGCCTCTCCCAAGTCACACAGCTGCAGAAACTG
>NW_004444653.1:16241-17630 GCF_000243295.1 Trichechus manatus latirostris | reverse complement strand
ACAGGTAAGAAAATTTGAGATCTACCCAAGACAGGTTCCCGAACAGTAACGTATTGTCTGAAAAGAGAAAAATCACTAGCGTGAAGTCAGAGGCAAGGACAATGGTCACGTTTTTGTCTCTTGATGCCAACGGCAACCTTCAAATGCTGTGACTCTGTGTCCATTGCAAAAATAGTGTTTTGCAGAATATAATGATTTATTTTCATTGTTTTCTACACAATTGACAGTTTTAGACTGTAGAATGCTCGTTTTTGTTCTCCTCTTCAAGTCTGTGTTAAGAATTCTTTTTCCCTGTTTGTGCTGATCTAGGAACTTTAAAAAATGACAAATTCCTGCAGTCAGATGGCTTTGAGTTATAAGGCCGTGATACTGCTTGGCCAAGCTCTCTGTTAAAACAAGGAAGAAGATGTGTAGGATGCAGGGAAAACTTATTAATGCTCACTCCTAGATACACGGACGAGTTCACTCATCATAAGGCCATAGGAATTTGATCTCACAACTACCCACATATACACACACACAAAAGCACACACACACATTCTCATTTGGCAAACCATCCAGCCATGCGCTGCCATGGAGATAGACTGGGCCTGTCAACCTGAAGACAAGAGAACATGTTCTTCACCCTCTCCTACAACTTGCTCCCAGATGGGGAATGTGAGACACAATTAAACCAGAAAAAAGGAACTTCAGCCCTCTCCCTACGCTATTTGCTCTCTGAGTCAAAGTGATCTCCCTCACCCCACCCACCCTCTCTCAGCACCTTCTCCTAGTCTTTCTAAGCAGGCACCACACAAGGCCCAGCTGTACCAGAACAAAATAGGAGACACTTTATCCTGAGAAACATCATCACCATAGGAAAAACCCTGTAGGCAATGCAGAAAAGCAAGTCAGTTGTAAGCTCTCGTTTCCTGTGCCCTAGGCATCGCACCCAGCAGGTCAGAAATTTCAGAGCCTGGAGCAGGTCAGGGGTCCTGCCAACATTTTAGATTGAGTATCTGGGAGGATCTGACCAGCACTTGGAGGATGAGTGTGCAGGGCAGGAGCTTGACGTATATCTGTGCAAATGCTGTAGAACTGGGCAGGGAGCATCACGTGGAAGCTCAGAGGAGAAGCAGGCCTGGCTAAATGATCCCCAGGAAAACTGGGTTAGACACACAACACAGGACCACCAGGAAACGG
Organism: Trichechus manatus latirostris; assembly: GCF_000243295.1. Classification (NCBI taxonomy): domain Eukaryota; kingdom Metazoa; phylum Chordata; class Mammalia; order Sirenia; family Trichechidae; genus Trichechus; species Trichechus manatus. Next base: position 16,448 of record NW_004444653.1, on the reverse strand, counting down.
GAAGTGAAATCCTTAAGTGAAATATAGCTGAGACAAGTCAGTCAAGATGATGGGGAGATGTGTGAGAATGGGAAAGACTGTAAGACATTGCACAAGAGGCAGCAGAAAGAAAACCTTGGGAGCACAGTAGGAGCACATTGAAGCTGCAGAGGAATGGCTCAGTTTATGGAGGAGAAACTTGAGAAGTTGCAGGTGGAGCTCCTGGGA
>NW_004444653.1:13374-15083 GCF_000243295.1 Trichechus manatus latirostris | reverse complement strand
TCACATGGAGCAAAAGAAGCAAGTCCCACAAAAACACAAAAATTTTGTCGCCATCTGTTTAAACTTCATCTGTGATCTCCCAAATAGGGGTAGAGAGGAGGGTATGTGGCCCACCCAGGTGTGTGTAGGAAAATGGATATGACCCCCTCAAGTAGCAATGGACAGGAGGGGATGTGAAACCCTGGGTGGTGGTCAGGGAAAGAATATGTGGTCACAGGAGTGGGTATGGAAGGAAGGAAAGTGACCTCCAAGTGAGGCTGGTTGGGAGAGGAGCCTGTACACAGAGGCCTAAGTGTAGTGAGGGAGGCATTGCTCAGCCGGAAGACTACCTCCTGGGACCCAGCTGAGAGTAGGGGTCTGGGTCTAACTTGGGAGCTGTTCCAGGACACTAGCCCCCATCTGTCACCAGGAAGGAAACTATCCTCATTACGTTATGATAAAATGACACCAATACCCACATAATAGTCTTCATCATGCGCCAGTGGACTTCACGCCTGTGGACCTAGGTCTGGTCTTTAGTGGTATCTTAGGATGGGGATCCCACTTCTGCCACCTTTCTTGAAGCCTCTCATACTGATATTTCCTTTGCTCTGCAGGAGTGGGTCGTCTTCGTTGTCTGGGTCCTTCAGTTTGGATACCTTCTTCTCCATCAAGATACCATGCAGAAACCAGGGCCTTGCAAGCCTCATGCCCCTGTACTCATCTGACTCGGACATCTGGGGTGTGTCCTCCAAGAACCTTCAGAGTCTCCCCCTGAGGCGCCAAAGCCCTGCAGCTCCATGTCCACTACTATCAGTGCCAGCAGTCAGCTGGAAGAGGAGCTAGTCATCTGCAAGTTGGACCCCCTCCCACACGACATGCTGCCAGAAGGCACTGAGGAGAAGGCTCCGGGCAGGGCCATGCTGCCCAGCCTAGTGGCTGCAGGCCCCCTGGGGGCTCAGGGGCAGACAACCATTGACCTCTGCCCTGTCCTCATTCCGGAGCCCAGCAGCCCCTCAAAGGAGGCCCTGCAGCAAGGGGCCGGTAGAGTGCTTTGGCTCAAGGTTATCCACATGGACAGTGCTTCTGAGATCTCAGAAGAAGGGGATCTGCAGAATGTGTGAAGACAGGAGCAGCTGCAAAAAAAATCTCTGCTGTTTTGGCTGTCCCAGCCTCTTCTCCCTGCACAGACACATCCATGGTGCTAGGTCCAAAACCGGGGGTGGGTGGCGGGCACACTGAGACACTGTTGGGGATTTCTAGCCTGGCTCCAGACTCACCCCTGTGTAAATGTAGAACTGAGATTGAAAAGAAGAAACAGTGCTTACTCTTTTTAACTATGAGATCATGATGACTTCTGTGTTCTCACAGTTAGGGTGCCCTGCCTCTACTGTGAGAGGCGCCTCTCTCCCCACCCCACACACAGCACAGCCCTGCCTTCTCCTCCTGAGACACTCCATGAGCTGCTGCTCTCCTGCCCGAGGCTGTGGAACTTCTTCCAGTTCAACATCAACTGAGTCAGCCTTGGCCTTTGTGTCTTCCTCATACTGTGAGCTCTATCCCCACTCTTCCTCTGTTTCACAGAAACTCCCACGAGCTGCTGGTTCCTAAGGTACTGCAGGTAAAAGGAGACCACAAGAATGAGGCTGGTCCATTATGAGCTCTCCCTCAAGTGAGGGTCCTTCTTTGATGACAGATGTGCCTTTCTTCCTTCCTGTCCCGTCAAGCAG
>NW_004444653.1:7148-12972 GCF_000243295.1 Trichechus manatus latirostris | reverse complement strand
ACCCTGGCTCATGACATGCACGCTTCCGTGAGTGTGCAGATGTCTGCAGCTGGCTTAGATACACCACAGCATCAAGTCATGATGGCAGTTATGTGACTAAGGCTGCAGGGGAAACTGTCAGCAATTCTAGAAGCTGGGTGTTGGAGGTGTGGGCTCTTTCTGTACAACTCTTTCAACGTTTCTGTATGTTTGAAACATTTTATTAAAAAATACCGGGGGAGTTATAAAGTGTGTGGGACACGGAGAGAAAGATGTTTGTGTTTATAAGCATGTGTGTGAGTGTGTGTATGTTTTTGTGAGTGTGCCTGTTTGGGTGTGTGAATGTGTGTGTATGTGAAGTGCAGGTATGTGAGTGTGTGTTCATGTTTGTGTGAGTGTGGAAGTCGCATGTGTTTTTGTGAGTGTGTGTGTGAGTGTATGTTTGTTTCTGTGTGTGCGTGCATGTGTGTGTGTGTGAGACCAATGGTAAAATGATCAAGCAGTGAGTAAGTGTGAGAAGCACACAGGTTCAAAGGGGATGGAGGAGGAAAGCAGACAATGAGGCAGGGTACTAGTGAAGCCAATAACATGCAACACAGCTGTGTGGGTGTGACCCAGTGGCTCACTCAGGGAGTCTAGGAAGAGGTGCCCAGGGCAAGACCCTAAACCTGATAAGGGCTTCGGTAAGACAGACACACAAGCAGGTGAGTGTGGGAACCTCAGAAAAGGACAGGAGATGTGACTGCCATAGGGCTAAAGGGCCCCTCAGAGGCTCCCTTCTGAGTGATTTCTGTGGCGAGGGGTCTGCACGACTAGACCTCGCTACCCTTTTCAGCCGCAGGCCTGAGTGGGCCTCTCTAGCAGCAGGGACTTGGAATGGCACTCTGAAGGTCCATCTGATCGTTGACGACTCCATGAAGGGGAGACCCATCCTGACTAGGGACCCTCAGAGGCTGGCTCATCACCTCAGTTGTCAGAATCACTAAAAACCAATGCCAGTGTCTGGTTTGCCCCCACACCCAGCCTTGGACTCTGTCTTAGTCACAGGCTGTGTCCAGAATCTGAGTCTGGTCTCACCAGGTTCCCCTGACAAATGATGGAGCTGTCAGTATGCGTGTGAGAAGCACCTGGCTCAAAGGTGGATGGAGGAGAAAACCTGCAGAAGAGACAGAGCAGGGGATGGGCCCACATTTCTGGGTGACTCCAGAGCCTCCCCACTCAGCAGAGTGATTAGAAACTGATCGGCACCATTAACTGAGTTTGGACTTGGATATCAGACAACCTGGGTTCTAGGCCAGATGGAGCTTCTATAACTTTACCTTGAGTACATTTCTCAAACCTCTCTTGGCTTACCTTTGGCCTTGATGAGTTCTCTGGTTGGATGGTGTTGTTGGAAGGCAGACTAGGGCCGCTGACAGGCGACAGGCACCCTTTGGGCTTCTTTCTGTTGATGAGGCAGGTGTTTGAGTATGCACATGCATATGCATCTGTATGCATAGTATGCGTGTGTGTGCAAGTATGTCAGTGTATATGTGACTACATCTGAGTGTGTATGTGTATGTAGGAGCATGTGTGAGAGTTGTGAGTGTGTGGGTGTGCATGAGTGCAAGTGTGTGAAGGTTTGAGGATGTGGTGAGTTTGAGATTGTGTACATGTGTGACTATGAATGTGTTTGAGTTTGTGTATGTGTGTGAGTGTGAGATGGTGTGAGTGTGTGCATGCGTGTGCATGTGTGTTCATGTGTGTGTGTGTGTGAGCATATGTCAGTGTGTGTGTAAGAATACATCCGAGTGTATGTATGTATATATGAGCCTGTGTGACATTCCACGTTGATAAAAGGTGCACCAAGAGCCACATGCTGGCCTTCATCACACATCCAGAGGCTACGGTGGCCTGTCAGGATAAGTGTGTCACTTGTGTAATCTTACAGTGTCACACTGTGTCATCTTCTTTGCTCAGCAGGAGTGCTGGCCTTCTCCTACATTGAGATCCCACCAGGACCTGACCAGGGATAGCCCCAAGTCCCCACACACTCACTCCACATGGAATGTATCCTTGCAGAAGTTTCAGAATCTCCTCCTGAGGAGCTGGAAGCTCCACAGGTTCATAGCCACTGGAGGAGGAGCAGATGGTCCGCAGGGTATACCATGTCCTGCATGACCAGCTGCCATGAGGCACCCAGGAGGAGGCTCCCTGTGGGGTTTCCAGCCCATCATGCACAGAGCCTCCTAGGGCTTGGGGAAGATGAGCATCGACCTCTCCCTTATCCTGGATACAAAGTCCTACTGCTCCTCTGGGGAGAACTTCAAGCTAGGGGCAGGTGCACTGCTGCAACTCCAGGTTATCCTCAGGGATGAGGCAATCTCAGACGAAAGCAACCTGCCAACTGCATGCCATCCAACCCAACCTCTCCTCCCTGCACAGACACATCCACGGTGTTGGACCGGTGGCCACCTCCCAGTGGAGATTTCTCAGCCTGGCACTGGCCTCTTCTATAACTGAAGAGAGAGAAGAGGGAGCTATCCCTCCTCTTCTGAGCTTTCAGCTCACACTAAGATCATAATGACCTTTGTGTTCCCACAGCTGAGGCTGCTCTGCACCTCCTGCCCCATTCCCTGTCCCACCCTATACAGCCCTGTCCTGTCCCTCTTGAATTCCCACAGCTGCTGCTCCCCTGGCCAAGGCTCTGGGGTTTCTTTCTCTTCAAAATTAACTGAGTGACCTTCAACAGCTATCTCAGCCCCACACATTGACCTACATCCCCACTGCTCCTCTGTCACACACAATTCCAGGAGCTGCTGGTCCCAAAGTTCTGCATGTAAAAGGGAGACCACAAGAATGAGACCTGTCTGTTATGAGCTCAACACCAAGCGAGGGTCCCTTTTTGCTGATGGGTGTGTCTTTCCTTCCATCTTCCTCATCAGCAGAAAGAAGCCCAAGTGGTTCCTGATGAATGTCAGGGGCCCTAGACTAACTTCCAACTACATTACCCACCAGAGAACTCATCAGGTCAAAGGGAAGCCCAGAGATGCCAGGCACTGTGCATGGACACAGGGTGAGTGCCTGATGGAGGTTCCAAGGCTTCCTCCCAACTGAAGGTAGAATGACTTTCTGAATTCCTTGTCTGACTGAATTCATAGGGAACCCAGGATGTGACTCAATCTGGAACAGGGGTGGGTGGGGAGTAGAGGAAAAGAGAAGTGAGAGACATATACTGTTCTTAACTATGAGACATGTAAGTGTGAGAGAGAAACAAATGGAGTGTAAAATGGGTGTGAAAACTGAACCACAGTACATAGATCCGTGATTGTACTGATGTGCAGCTGGCTTTGATGCACCATAAACTCGAGTCATAGTGGACAGTAACGTGACAAAGGTTATAACGAAAATGTCACCAGTTCTAAAGTCTAGATGGTGGGTGTGTGTTGCTTTCTGAGCAATACTTCCAACTTTTCTCTGTGTTTAAAATTTTGCATAATAAAACGTCAGTGAGTAACTGTATGTGTAGAGAACAGATAGGGATACGGATTGTGTATAATGAGTCTGTGCTTGTGTGTCAATGTGCACATGTATGTGAGTGTGTAACTGTATGTTTATTTGACTGTATGTTTGTGAGTGTGTGTGTGTGAGTGTTTTATATGTGTGTGAGTGTATGTGAGTGTGTGTGTGCATCTTTGTATGTAAGAGAGAGTATGTGTGTGTTTCTCTGTTTGAGTGTGTTTGTGAGTGCACGTTGGTGGGTATATTCCCACTCTTTATATTGTGAGGAAGCATTTGTATAAAACTGGGATGTTCTTTATCTTGAAAAGTTTAAAAACTTGCATATAGGCCAACATGGTGCCCTAGACAGATGCACCATGCTGCCCCTCTGCAGAAAAGACCTGAAAAACTAAATAAACAGACACAATCGTCATTCCTGGAAACTAAGCATTAAATGAAGGGATAAAGAAATAGATCAAGATCCAAATGAAAGAAGAAACTTATGGAAAAAAGACAACAAGGGGCGACACGGCAGTCACCTACCAACTAATACAGCACAGCATCACAATTTTGCAACACACTTAGCAATGACTTCAGATCAGGAGTATCAGATGGCAAATTCGCAGACATCCCAACAGAAGACAAAGCAACCGGTAACCAGAGAAACACATTTCCCCACTCCTCACCCTTGTAGTGAGTTGAAGCAAGAACCCCCTATCCCACTTGCCCCCACCTTCCGGGCCCACAATACAAGCCTTCAGAGGCCCACCCTTTTATCTCCCACAGTGTGACTTTTATTTTTCCTATTTCTTCCTTTTGATTCTCCCTGCCACCTGGCCCCATACATCACCAACCTTTCTTCCCACCAAATGTGCCATGCGGCCTCACTGAGAGAACCACCCAGCTACCACCTGAGTCTGCCACACCACCATGCACCAGCTCCTGCAGAACTGTCTTTTCTTTTCTTTTCTTTCTCCCTCACACCTAGGCCTGTATAGAACCTCCCCCTATTCCTTCCAGCCTCTGCTGAGCCTCCACAGGTAGAGAGCCACCAGCTCACAGCTGCCTTGGTTCCAGCCGGCCCCAACCAACAGGCCCACTCTGCACTGCCACTTTTTTTTCCCTTTCTTCCTTTTCTTTCTCCCACCCACCTAACACCAAACACCACCTCCACTCCATCCCCCTGGCTCTCGCGGCACCACCATAGCTAGAGAGCCAACAACCAAGTGCCACTCTAGGTCCACTCCACCCCACCAACCAGTCTCCACCCTTCCATCGTTTTTGTTCTTTTCTCCTGTTTCATTTCTTCCTTTTCTTTCTCCCTTCCATCTAGCTCTGTACACCACCTTTCCCACTTCCCACTGTCCCCTGCTGAACAGCCACAGAGTGCAACCAAAGCACTGGCCAGCTGATGACGCAGGTCCACCCCACCCCTACATGCAGACTCTGACCATGCAGCCATTTATTTTATGTTTTACAGTTTTTCCTCTTTTTTCTTTCTCCCTGCCATTTAGCTGCATACACCATCCTTTTGCTGGCTTCTGGGATGGCCCGCCCCACTCACCGGCTGCCACTGCACATTGTTTTGTTTCTCTTTTCTATCCTTTCTCCCTCCCACCTAGTCCCTTGTGCTGCCTCTCCCACACTTCTTGCTGGTCTCCTCCAAACCACCACACCTAGAGCATCCCCAACACTCACTCCTGCCATTGAAACAGGCCCGGAATACCCCTCAACTCCTACCACTTGACCAGTTGCTAAATGGTGGGAAGTGATCTCATACCCCATCTGACACCCCTGTCCTTCTAACGAAGGGCTTTGAATGTTCCCACATTGCAGGACCAACATCAGGAGGCACGCAGCCCCTACAGAATCCACCGCCAGCCACCTTGCCAAGCCAATATGAAGCGAAGTTGGCTACACCTGACTGCAGGTGCCCTGCCTACCCAAACAAGGGGGAGAGAGCTATCATGCCCAAAGATGAGCAAGCAATAAAGCACTCCAGTCATGCCCATACTGACATGTCAAAACAAAAGAAAAAACAGTAGGATAAAACAAAGATTCAATCAATAAATAAAGAAAATAGTATCTTAATGTCTCGAAGACAGCACACAATATCAAAACATGTAAACAAGCAAGACAAGATGGCTCCAACAAGAGAACAAAACAAAGAATCAGATAACATTAAGGTAGAAGAAAGGCAGAGGAAATGCCTGATATAGAATTCAAAAGACAGATATTTAGGGCGCTACAAGTGCTTAGGAAAGAGATCAAGGAAAACATCCAAACCAACAAAAACATAGCCCAAATCAGGGAAAACACAAACAAAGCAATAGAATTCAGGAAAATAATAAAGGGGCAAAAGGTC
>NW_004444653.1:0-6976 GCF_000243295.1 Trichechus manatus latirostris | reverse complement strand
GAACTTGAAGACAAATCCATGGATGTCACTTTGTTTGAGGAAAAATCAGAGAAAAGAATGAAGAAAACCTAAGAATTGTGTAGGAAACAATCAAGACCAAAAATTTGCCTACGATTGGAGTTCCAGAATATGCGGAAAACACAAAGAAGATCGATGAAGATTTACTGGCAGAAAATTTCCTTAATATCTTCAGAGTTGAAAAGCTGATCATCCAAGAAGCTCCACGAATCCCACAGAGGACAGACTCCAAAAGAAGATCACCAAGACATGTCGTAATCATGCTTGCCAAAACCAGAGACAAACAAAGACTCCTAAGAGCAGCATAAGAAACTGAAAATTCACAGAGGGGAAATAAAAAGATTAAGCTCTGATTACTTGACAGAAACTATATAAGCAAGACAGCAATGTGATGATATATTAAAAATTGTGAAAGAAAACAGCTACCAACCAAAAAATAAAATATCCTGTGAAACTGTCTCTCACATACAATGGCAAATTTAGGACTTTTCCAGGTAAAGAGAAATTAAGGGAATTCATAAAAACCAAACCAAGCTTACAAGAAATAGTAAAGGGAGTCCTTCAGTTAGAGAACCAACAACATCAGACAACAACAGGAGTCTAGGGAATGAGATAGAATCAGCCACATACCAACCTAGGTAAAGAACTCTAAATAATAAAACAGAGCTAAGAGACTTAAACAGAAAAACAGAGAATCTGTTAATGATGACATTATCAAAACAAAATGGGGGCAATAAACGCTGTAGGTATAGAAGTTTTAAATGGAGGAAAAGTCAAGGTGATATAAAATAACAAAAGACTGACTCAAACGTAGGACGATAAAGGTAAATTTCCAAGGTAACCACAAACAAAATTAACACACTTACTCATCGAAATTAAAAAGAAGGAAAACAAAGACTCAGTGAACACAAACTTTGTAATAATGAAGGAAAAGAAAATCCATAAAGAAAGAAACTCAGCACACGAATGTAAGAGGAACAAAGAAAATGTCAGCACCACAAAAAAGCACATTTTGACAAAAATAAACTCATACCTGTCGATAATCATACTGAATGTAAATTGATGAAACACAGTTGTAAAGACACAGAGAGTGGAAGAATGGATTAAAAAAAAAGACCCATCAACATGCTGTCTACAAGAGATAAACCTTTGACACAAAGACGCAAATATATTAAAAGTCAAAGGATGGAAAAATCCATCAAGCAAACTAACAAAAAAAGAGTAGGAATGGCAATACTAATTTCATATGAAAGAGATTTTAAGGCAAAACCAGCCATAAAAGACAAGAAGGGACATTATATAATGATAAAAGGGACAATCCACCAAAAAAGCATAACCCTAATAACTATCTACACACACAACGGCAGGGCTCTCAAATACATAAAACAAACTCTAACAGCACAGAAATGACAAATAGACAGTTCACATTAATAGTAGGAGACTTCAACAAACCACTCTCAGAATAGTACAGGACATCTAGAAAGAAGCTCAGTAAATGTACAGAAGATCTAAAGGCCACAGTCAACAAAACTTGACCCCAGAGACATACTTGGAGCACTCCACAAAACAGCAGCATTCTTTTGCAATGCACATTGAACATTCTCAAGAATAGAGTACATTTTAGGCCACAGAGAAACCCTCAATAAAATACAAAACATTGAAATAATCCAAAGGGTTCTGTTTGATCACAATGCCATAAAAGTAGAAATCAAAAACAGGAAGAGAATGGGAAGAAGAAAATCAAACACATGGAAATTAAATAATACCTTGCATAAAATCATCCAGGTAATAGAAGAAATCAAAGAGGGAACCAAAAAATTCCTAGAATCAAATGTGAATGAAAGGACATCAAACCAAAACCTTTCAGACACAACAAAGACAGAGCTCAGAGGTCAATTTATAGCAATAAATGCACATCCAAAAAGAAGAACAGTCTGAAAGCAAAACACTAGGCATACAACTTGAAGAAATAAAAAGAGAACAGGAAAAGAAGTCCTCAGGCAGCAGAAGAAAGGAAATCATTAAGATTAGAGCAGAAATAAATGAAATAGAGAGCAGAAAAACAAGAGAAAGAATGAACAAGATCAAAAACTAGTTCTTTGAAAAGATCAGCAAAAATTGATACACCATTGGTCAAACTGACAAAAGAACAACAGAGAGGAGGCAGATAACCCAAATAAGAAATGAGATGAGGGACTTCCAGCAACATGGCACTCTAGGCAGAAGCACCATGCCGTCCCTCCACTGGAAAGATCCAAAAAACTAAGCCAGACAGAGAAGACAGCAAACCAGAAACCCTAAACATCAAATGAAGAGATCAAGAACTCAGCCAACCACCAAATGGAATAAGAAACTGACAGAGAACAGAGAGAGAGGAGACATACATGTACACGTCCCCTATCAGCTAAGGCAGCACGGATCTGCCATCTTGGACTCCTGTCAAAGACCAGTAAACAGGGAGTACGAGCTTCACTGAGCTTCCAGTAGGAGACATAGCAACCGGTAACTGGCGATATACACTTTCCCACACTCCACGCTTCTTCACCCCAACTCGGCCTCCTTGCTTCCCAAGCCCACAGTCTCTTGGCTAGGAAGCAACCGCTGCTTGGATTCCACCCACCCACACTGGCCGACTCCCTGAGTGCCATTTGTTGGCTGCTGGTGTTGCTTTTTTCTGCTTCTTTTGATTTCTTCCTTACCTCTCACCACTTCCCCCTCCTTTTGCTCAAATACCTGGCTCTGTGCGCCATCTTTGCTTCTTCCTGAGGGGCTGTGGAGCTCCATTCGAGTGTCTAACCGCTTTCCGGTCTGTGGTACCACGATGGAGGGATCCTGGAGCCTTTGTTAGTTTATTTGTTTTCAATTATTTGTTTGTTTCTTTTTATTTTCTTGAGTTGGGAGCACCTTCTGGCTGGGCGGTGCTGCATGGCTTGGGACATACCCCCTCAGCTTGCGAAGACATGCAGAGGGATCCCTGAGAGCATTTCTTTTTTCATGTTTCTTTTTTTGTGTGTGTGTGTGGGAGTTTTCTTCTTCTTTTTTTAAATTTCTTGTATTGTCTTTTCCCTCTTTTTCCCTTTTTGTCTTTCTTCATTACTCACTTTCTTATCTGTCTATACATTCCTTCTCTTCCTGGCCCCTGGATAGGGGGCACTGAATACCGCTACGCCTGCTAGCCAGGCTGTACTTCAACACCTGGGAACAACTTCCCCAGACCTCGTGGCCACACCGGTGAGATACCTTGGAGCTTTGCTGTTCTTTTTTCTTTCTAATTTTTATTTTTTAATCCTTTTCTTTTCTTTTTTTCTTCTTTTCCCCCTTTTTGTTCTCTCCATTTCATTGTCTCTCATCTCTCCACTCCTATGGCATGCTCCCCTAGCACTCTTTTTTGCTTGGTTTTATGTTTTTGGCTCCTGTTCCTCTCTCCTCTCTCCCATACCCATCTTAGCTCCACACATCACAATCTCCCCCCTCCTTCCTGCCTACCTGCATGGTGTGCTTAACATCACACCACCAAGCGGCACAGGCATGGTCTACCGGAACCTACCCTGCACTGATTACCGACCCGCCCTTGTGGCTGTAGTAAGTGCCCAAAACAACACATTCCAGCAACTCCTCTTCAGCTAGACCTGCCCTGCTGTACCATATCTGAGTGACTTACCCTGCCAGTTGGAGGAGGTCAAAAGTATTGTGCCCACAGACAAGCAAACAACAAAGAACACACAGCCCGCCTGCTCAGACACAGCCAAATTAAAAAAATAAAGGAAAAAACAAACACATCTACACTTAGAATATAGAAAAATAACTACTGAATGCCCCAAGGACAGCAGACAATATCAAAACATTTACAAAAACAGGATAGGACGGTTGCAGTAGGTGTCCAAAATAAAACACCAGATGACTTTACAGTAGATGAAAAGGCACTAGAACTACCTGATAGGGAATTCAAATCTCTAATACTCAGAATTATCCAAGAGTTGAAGCAACTGCAGACAAATAAGGAAAAAAAAAATACAAATTCATGGAAAATACAGACAAAAAAAAAATGGAAGAATTTAGGAAAGTAATGCAGGAACAAAATGACAAAATCAATTTATAACTAGAAATTATACAAAACAACAATTAGAAATCCAAAAGATAAACAAGATTTCATAAATGGACTATGTAATAGAAGGGCTAAGGAGCAGATGTGAAATAGTGGAAGACAGGATCAGCGGAATTCAAGACAAACACTTGGATACAATTCTGGCTGATGAAAACTCAGAAAAAAGAACGAGGAAAAATGAAGAGACCCAGAGCATTATGTGGGATACAATCAAAAGCAAAAATCTGCGAGTGGTCAGAGTTCCAGAATAGGGGGAGAAAACAGAAGACACAGAGGGGATCACTGAAGAATTGCTAACAGAAAACTTCACCAATATCATGGAAGATGAAAAGGTGACCATTCAAGAAGCTCAACGAACCCCATATAGGAGAGACCCCAAAAGAAAATCACCAAGCCATATCAAAATCACACTCCCTAAAATCGAAGACAAACAAAGAATCCTGAAAGCAACTGAAGGAAAAAAAAGTCACATACAGAGGAGAAACAATAAGACTACGCTTGGATTATTCAGCAGAAACCATGCAGGCAAGAAGGCAATGGGATGACATATATAAAAGCTGGAATGAAAAAGATTACCAGCCAAGAAGAATATACCCTGCAAAACTCTCATTCAAATAAGATGGTGAAATTAGGTCATTTCCAGATAAACAGAAAAAAAAAAAGAAGAAAAACATAAAGTCTCAGTAAAAACAAAACCTACAAAAACAAAAGAAATGAAAAAAAAAAAAACACCCACAGACAAAAGGAAATCAGCACAGGAGAGTAAAAGGAACAAAACTGGAGGACATTATGCTGTGTGAAATAAGTCAATCACAAAAGAATAAATATTGTATGAGACCTCTACTGTATAACTCATGTAAAAGTTTATACTCAAAAAGAAACAATCTTTGTTGGTTACGAGGGATGGGAGGAGTGGGGGGGAGCCAAACAGATATGTGGTAAATTCGGAGAAGCGAAGGACAGTACATAATACTAGGGAAGTCAGCACAACTTGTACAAGGAAAGGCCATGGAAGCTCAATAGACACTTCCAAACTCCCTGAGGGACTGAACTGCTGGACAGAGGGCTGTGGAGACCATGGTTTCAGGGAATATCTAGCTCAATTGGCATAACAGTTTATAAAGACAACGTTCTACATTCTACCTTGGTGAGAAGCGTCTGGGGTCTTGAAAGACTGTGAGCAGCCATCTAAGATATTCCACTGGTCTCACCACTTCGGGAGCAAGGGAGAATGAAGAGAACAAGATACAAGGAAAAGATTAGTCCAAAGGACTGCCTGACAACATCTACCTTGGCCTCCACCAGACTGAGTCTAGCACAGCTAGATGCTGCCCGACTACCACCACTGAATGCTCTGACCAGGATCACAATAGAGGGTCCTGGACAGAGCTGGAGAAGGATGTAGACCAAAACTCTAACACAAAATAAAAGACCAGATATACTGGCCTAACAGAGACTGGAGAAATCCCGCAAGTATGGCCCCCGGACACTCTTTTAGCTCAGCCGTGAAGTTACTCCCGAGGTTCACCATTCAGCAGGGGATTGGGCAGCCCCATAAAACAAAACGGGACTAATGAAGCACAGCAGTCCAGTGACAAGGAGTAGAAGGCAGGATGGGACAGAAAAGCTGGTGATAGGGATCCCAAAGATGAGAAGGGACAGTGTTGACATGTCATGGGGTTGTTAACCATTGTCATAGGGAAATATGTGTACTGTTTAATGAGAAACTATTTGTTCTGCAAACCTTCATCTAAGGTACAAAAAAAAAAAAGAATTCTGTATTTGAGATCAAATTGACAACAGCAACTCAAAAGTTTTGATGTGAAGCCTAGGGGACAGTGAGTTGAAGATAATGTTGATGGAATAATTTGGAAAAGGATAGTGAGAATAGCAGCACAAGTGGAAGAATGTAATCGATGCCACTGAATTGTACATGTAGAAACGTTCAAAATGGTTTAATTTAGGTTATATATATTTTCACCAAAAAAAATTTCCCTAAGGTCGAGAAGGGAGTGTTGATATGTCGTGGGGTTGCTAACCAATGACATAAAACAATATGTGTACTGACTGTTTAATGAGAAACTATTTTGTTCTGCAAAATTTCGTGTAAAGTACAATTTAAAAAATTAATAAAAATAAATGAGATGAGGGACATATAACAGACCCAACTGACATAAAAAGGATCATAAAAGAGTACTACGAAAAATTGTACTCTAAAAAATTTTAAGAACCTAGAGGAAATGGACAAATTTCTGGAAATACACTACCTACCTAAAGTAACACGAACTTAGATAGGAACTCTGTACAGACCCATAAAAAGAGAAGAGACTGAAGAGTAATAAACACTGTCCCCTTTAAAAAAAAAAAAGAAAGCCATGGCTCGGATGGCTAACTGGAGAATTCTACCAATCATTCAGAGAAGAGCTCACACCAGTACTACTCAAATTATATCAGAGCGTAGAAAAGGAAGAAACACACAGAAATTCATTCTATGAAGCCGCTATAACCCTGATACCAAAACCAGGCAAAGGTAACACAAAAGTAAATAACTGCAGACCAATATCTCTCATGAATATAGTTGAAAAAATTATCCAAAAAATTCTAGCCATTTGAAATAAGCAGCATATCAAAAAAGAATAATGCACCACAACTAGCTAGATTAATACAAGGTATGCAAGGATGGTTCAGCATTGGAAAATCAATCAACTTAATACACCACATAAGTTGGACAAAAAAAAAAAGAATCACATGATCGTCTTAATTGACACAGAAGAGGCATTGGCTAGAGTCCAACACCCATTCCTGATAAAAATTCTCAATAAAATAGGAACAGAAAGGAAATCCTCAACATAA
>NW_004444652.1:16277-17658 GCF_000243295.1 Trichechus manatus latirostris | reverse complement strand
TAATTTCTAGCCTGTACTATTTCAATAGCCTCCCAACACTTCCGTCTGCTTCTATGTTAGTGCCCCTGTAGCCTATTTTTTACACAGGCACACTTTGTTTTGTTTGGTTTTTTCACATAAACCAGATTATGCCCTTCCTCAACTCAAAACCTTTCAATATGTTCCAATATTATGAAGAATAAAATCCAAAATTCTTATGGAGGCCTACAAAGTGCTATGTGACTGGGCTCCAACAACTTGACTTACTGTATCTCCATTCAGTCTCCTCTCTGTTCCAGGTCCAGCTGCAGCTACATCTCTACTGGGCCAGCTACATCACTTCTTTGTGATGCTGCAAACATACAAAGCAAGCTCCTCCCTTTTCCTGAAATGTTGTTCCTCAGATATTGCCATGGCTCACTCTTACATCTATATATTACTTACATGTCACTTTCTCAGAACGGCATTCCCTAACTAGCCAAAATATCACCTCTATGACATTCTCTGTCCCTATACTTCGCTTTACTCTTTTTATTAGCGCTTACTACCATATATATGGAGCCCTGGTGGGGCAGTGGTTAAGAGCTCGGCTGCTAACCAAAAGGTTGGCAGTTTGAATCTAGCAGTTGCTCTCTGGAAACCCCTATGGGGCAGTTCTACTCTGTCCTAAAAGGTCGCTATGAGTCAGAATAAGCTCAACGGCAATGGGTTTGGTTTCTTTCTTTTTTTTTAATCATATATTTGTGTGTGGGTGTACGTATAATCTTTCCCAACCAGACTGTAAAACTATAAGTTCCAACCAAAATGAAAGTTTCCCAAGAGGAAAGTTTTGTTTTATTGTCTCCTTAGTGCCTGGGTGGTACTAGCAGTTAAGTGCTTGACTATGAACTGAAAGGTTGGGGGTTTGAACCCATCCAGAGGTGCCTTGGAAGAAAGGCCTGGTGATCTGCTTCCAAAAGGCCACAATGTTGAAAACCTTGAGAAGCGTAGTTCTACTCGGCACACACAGGGTCACCATGAGTCAGAACTGACTCAAAGGCAACTGGTTTGAGTTTTGTTTTGTTTTGTTTCTGTCTCCATGACTTAGCACAGTGCATGTCAAATAGTAGGCACTAGTGAATTTTTTTAATGAATGAATGAATCTCTACTAAAAGAATATAATCCTGATAGAGTTTATGTACATACGTATTTAGTAGCTAAAAAGAAAGTTCAAGCCATTCCAAAAAATAAAAATATATTTAAAGCTCAGAAATTGCATGGGGGAGGTGCAGAATTTACATAGTGAATATGTGAACGAAAGAGGAATGAGTAATTTTGATCTGACCAGATTGTTTTTGATTTGAAGCTCCTAAAGTTTCATCCAAGAAGCAGGTGCCATGAGCAGGTATTGACAGATACAGCC
>NW_004444652.1:12770-14639 GCF_000243295.1 Trichechus manatus latirostris | reverse complement strand
GAAGGTCCGTGTCATCAATCTTCCTTTGGTCTGGGAGCTTCTCTGCACAGGAACCTCAGGTCCAAAGGAAATGCTCTGCTCCCGACACTGCTTTCTTGGTGGTATGAGGCTCCCCTGTGTCTCTGCTTGCTTCTCTCTTTTATATCTCAAAAGAGATTGCATTAAAACACTATGTGATCTTGTCAACCTCATCAGTATAACCTCATCACAGTGATAGAATTTACAACACATAAGGAGATCAACTATAATCTCATCATAGTGATAGAGTTTATAACACATAAGGAAATCATATCAGATAACACAATCATACAATACTGGGAATCATGACCTAGCCAAGTTGCTACACACATTTTTTTGGGGGACACAATTCAATCCATGACAGCGTCTATCTTCCCCATCTCTGCTTGCTTGCTTGTTTGCTTGCTTACTCTGCTCTTCTATGCTTCAAAGTAGACTGACTTAAAACATACCCTACACTAATACAGCATCATTAACATAACAAAGAAAACCCATTCCAAATGGAATTATAGATTCTAACTCACAAAACAGAGTAGAACTGCCCCATAGGATTTCCAAGGAGCAGCTGGTGGATTCAAACTGCCTAACTTTTGATTAGCAGCCAAACTCTTAGCGGAGCTCTTAAACACTGTGCCACCAGGGCTCCACCACAGGTATAGGGGTTAGAATTTATAACTCATACTTTTGCGGGACACAATTCAGTCCATAACAACATGCTTCTTTGTAGTCTCCAATCTCTCACCAAGATTCTGAAATCCCACCTTTTTGGGAACGACCACAGTGGCTTGCCACTGCTACCTATAGGAGTTGCTTGTTTCTCTCAAATGTGTTCAGTACGGAGGAAAAAATGGTTGAAGTCTACAGGAAAAATACATACTTTCAGCTCTAGTTCTATAAAATTACAGAATCATCAAGAAGATATCCATGTCAGAAAAATGATTATTGATGTTCCTCTGAAAATTGTCTAGTTTTCAGCTATTTTCCTGATTTATACTGTTGCAAGTATTTTCTAATGTAATCTAATGTAACCATTGTTTCTGCTATAATTTAAAATTAAAATCTCTACTATCCAATAAAAACAAAATATGTACCTACAATAATATAATTTTGTGTCTTATTTTACTTAAAAACATAACAAAATTTCTTTTTCTATCTCCTCTTACAATAATAATATTCTCTCAGAGCACATCTTAAATCTAAACTTATTAATAAAAAGGGTCTCCATTAACTCCAACTTCAATTATTTTCTCCATTTATCATGATGTTGCTTACTGGTCCAGTTGTGAGGATTTTTGTTTTCTTTATGTTGAGGTGTAATTCATACTGAAGGCTGTGATCTTTGATGTTTATCAGTAAGTGCTTTAAGTCTTCTTCACTTTCAGCAAGCAAGGTTGTGTCATCTGCATATGGCAGGTTGTTAATGAGTCTGAGTCCAATCCTGATGCCCCGTTCTTCTTCATATAGTCCAGTTTCTTGGATTATTTGCTCAGCATACAGACTGAATAAGTATGGTGAAAGGATACAACTCTGATGCACACCTTTCTTGACTTTAAACCACACATTATCCCCTTGTTCTGTCCAAACAACTGCCTCTTGGACTATGCACAGGTTCATCATGAGGACAATTAAGTCTTCTGGAACTTCCATTCTTCACACTGTTATCCATAATATGTTATGATCCACACACTTGAATGCCTTTGCGTAGTCAATAAAACACAGATAAACATCTTTCTGTTATTTTCTGCTTTCAGCCAGGATCCTTCTGACATCAGCAACGATATCCATTGTTTCACGTTCTCTTCTGAATCTGGCTTGAATTTCTGGCAGTTCCCTGTCAATGTACTGCTGCAA
>NW_004444652.1:3034-12274 GCF_000243295.1 Trichechus manatus latirostris | reverse complement strand
ACAGGATGGTGCAGTGTTTCGTTCTATTGTACATAAGGTCACTATGAGTTGGAACACAATTCAATCCATAACAGTATGCTAAAACCTAATCATGGCTATTCATGTGATATTTGTTGATTTCAGTGAACTAATGGCTTGGACTTTAAGAAGCTGTCATGGACTGAGTTGTGTCCCCCCAAAATGTGTGTCAACTTGGCTAGGCCATGATTCCCAGTATTGTGTGGTTGTCCACCATTTTATGATCTGACGTGATTTTCCAATGTGTTGTAAATCCTACTTCTGTGATGTTAATGAGGCAGGATTAGAGACAGTTATGTTAATGAGGGAGGACTCAATCCACAAGATCATGTTGTGTTTTAAGACAATCTCTTCTAAGATATGAAAGAGAGAAGCAAGCAGAGAGACAGGGGTAACTTATAGCACCAAGAAACAAGAGCCAGGAGCATAGCGCATCTTTAGGAACTGGGGACCCTTGCTGAGAAGCTCCTAGACCAGGGAAGATTAATGCAAGGACCTTCATCCAGAGCTGACAGAGAGAGAAAGCCTTCCCCTGGATCTGTCTTCCTGAATTTGGACTTCTAGCCTCATAGACTGTAAGAGAACAATTTTTTCTTTGTTAAAGCCATCCACTTTTGGTATTTCTGTAACAGCCATACAAGATAACTAAAACGGGGCAAACAGAAAACAAGAGACAAAATCCCGGGCATACACATAATCTGGGACTCATGTAGGGTTGTATCTTTAGCCAGTATGGTACGACAATCTGACAAACACATGATGGAAAAGGATCGAGTAGGAGACAAATTAGTCTGTCAGCAAAGAGAGACAAAGGGATAATTCTGTGTCTCCACAAAAGCACAAACAGAAGACCCTGATGGTTGACAGAACTTCAGCATTAGAGTCAAATGTACAAGCATGCAAAAAAAAAAAAAAAAAAAACTATACTTCATGGCAGCTACACAATAAAATGATAAATAGAAATATATACATAATATTCTATGGGATTACCAAAGTTTAGTGAATTGATGAAAGTCTTGAGGAACTAAATCCCAGGAAGTTGCATAAAGGAGCAGAAAGCCAGGACAGCTTTCATTCCTGGGGGCCCAAGCCTAGTCTGGGTACTGGTGGATAATAGGTGGGCCAGTCATAGATAGAAAAATTTTATAGGAATGAGGAGAAACCAGTCTAGAATTTATAAAAAGAGTAGACTGGCAGGATGGATTAAAATCTGGAAGGACTCCAGATGCAAAAATAAATGAATCTGCTTGAGAATTTTATCCATAACTCCCTGAATTTTGCTAGAAAGTAGCAGTGGAAGAAGGGCATGAAACAGAATTCATGCAGTCCATTATAGGCCTTCTGGAGTGCAAGGTTTCTAGAGCCCTGGTGGAATCGAATCCAACAGTGATATAAAACTTTTCAAAACTGTGGCTCAAAGCAGCTCCACTTGATCCTTGGTAGAATTTGAATGATGAGTCCTTCATCTTAGCCATTAGGCCTACACACTCTGAGAAAGGAACACAATGTCTAGAATTAAACAGTAATTATGAGGTATGTTAAGAAGCAGAAAATGTGACACATACTCAAGAATAAAGGTCGATAGAAACAGAGCCACAGATGATTTATATTTTTTAATTAGCAGACAGAATACTAAAACAAGTATATTAAATATGTTAAAGGATTTGCAGAAAGAAACCTATATAATGGGTGAAGACAAATGGAATTTCAGAAGAGAAATGAAAACCTTAAGAAAAAAAAACTTGAGAATTCTAGAAATGACAAATACAATATCTGAAATTTAAATATGTATTATATGTATGTGTGTTTGTGCGTGAATGGAACTTAAGAACAGATTAGTTGCTGAAAAAGAATCAATGAACTTGAAGAGAGGTGCCCAGAAATTATTAATCACAAAGGGCAGAAACTAAAATTATAGAAACTTATAAAGAACATGACCATTGGGACAATATCAACTAGTATAGTATAAGAGGTGTATTTGGATTCCCATAAGAAGAAGAGAGAATAGAAAAAATGTTTGAAGAAATAATGGTAGTTTTTTTTTGTTTTGTTTTGTTTTACCAAAATTGATGAAACACATCACGAGATGCCAGAACTTTAATGAACCACAAGCAGTATAATATAAAGAAAACTAGACTTAGGCACTTCAAAATCAAATTTCTAAAAAACAAAGATAATTAGAAAGTCTTTAAAAACCTCTGTGGAAGAATAAGACAACAACAACAACCACTGACCTCTCATCAGAAACAATGGAAATGAGAAGACAGCAAAAAAACATATTTGAAGTGCTGGGGAGGAAAATTTTAAGCCCAAATTTCCATATTCAGGGAAAATGTATTTCAAAAATGAAGGTGAAATAAACACATTTCATTATTTTTTTAAAAAGCCATTAGAATTCATTAGCAGCACAATTGACTTACAAAAAATTATAAACAATGTTTTTTCAAGCTGAAAAGAAATAATACCTGATAGGAACACGTAACTACCAGAATGAATAAATATCCTTAGAAATGATATACATATATGGGAAATATAAAATAATATTTTTGTTTAATTTTTTAAAAAGAAAATAGATTATTTAAAACAAAAACCAATAAGGATGTACCAGAGAATTTGTTATATATGTAGAAGTAAAATATATAAAAACAATAGCACGATGAATGGGATAGTAAGTGGAATTAATCTAGCATATATTTAAGTGGTATAATATTGATAAGGAGGACTGGGTAAATTAAGTGTGCATATTGTAATTTCTGGAGAAACCACCAAAAATAAATAAAACAAAGGAAACAACTAAAAAGCTAACAGAGGAAATTAATCCAAAGTTTGGCAAGGAAGGAGAAACAAAGGGACAAAGAACAAATGAAATAAAAAGACGGGGGAGCAAGAGATTAGTCTATAATCCAATTCTATTACTAATTATATGAAATGTAAATGGACTAAACATTCTGATTAAAAGGAGAGATGGCCAGACTGGATTTTTGAAACATCAATCTATATGCTCTTTAAAAAGATACATATAAAGACATAGATAAGTTGCTAATAGTTGGGAAAAGATATATTATACAAACAGTAATCGTAAGAAAGTAGATGTGGCTATATGAGATAATGTAGATGTCAAGACAACAGTACTGACAAATATAAGAAAGATATTTCATAATGATAAACCAGTGGCCGAGGAGTCAGTCTCGACTCATGGAGACCTCCTGTGTTGCAGAGTAGAACTACGCTCCATAGGGTTTTCAATGGCTCTGACCTTTTAGAAGCAGATTGCCAGGCCTTTTTATGAGGCGACTCTGGGTGGGTTCCAACTGCCAACTGTTCGGTTAACAGTTGAGTGCTTAACGGTTTGTGCCTCTCAGGGAGTCCTTCATAATTATAAATAGGTTAATTAGTAAGGAAGACATAATAAGCTTAAGTATTTTTGCACCTAATAAAAGAATGTCAAAATACATGAAGTAATAATTGACAGAATTAAAGCAAAAACCAGATAGATACCCAAGCATTATTATAGATTTTAACATTATCCATTCAGTAATTAATAAAACAATTACACAGAAAATTCAGTAAAGCAAAAGAATATTTGAACAACTTTATCCACTAACTTGATAAAATGAACGTTTACAGAACACAACAACTGAAGACTGTACATTCTTTTTAAGGGCACCCAGAAGATTCACCAAGTGAGACCATAATCTGGGCTATAAAACAAGTTTGAATAAATAGCTAAGAATAGTCATAGTACAGACCATTTTGTTCTCTGATCCTCAAATGAATTAAATTAGGATCAGTGACAAAGATGTATCTAGAAAATATCCAGATGTTTGGAAATAAGCAACACACTTGCAAGTATTTATGATAAAAGAATAAATGACTTCTGAATGAGAACAATATTAAAACTGAATAATAATTGAAGTATTATATATCAAAATTTATGCAGTGGAGCCAAAGTGGTAATTAGATGGAAATGTATAGCTTTAAAAGCTTATAATAGAGAAGAAAATAAGTTTAAAAGAATGTATGTTTTCACCTTAGAAGCTACAAAATGAAGTGCAAATTAAACCTAAAATAAAAGAAAAAAGAGGAAATAATAAAGAGTATAAATCAATAAAAGAATAAATACAATAGGAAAAAAATCAACAAAGCTAAAAATTGTCCAAAAAAGAAATACTAAACATAATAAACCCCTAGTGAGAACGATCAAAAAAAAAAAAGAGCAAAATAATTATCAATATTTGGAATGAGAAAGTGGTATTATATAGGTCTTTAGACATGAAAAAGATAATGATATTATTATGAACAACTTTTTGTCACTAAACTGAACATTTTAGATGAAATGAAAAATTCATTGAAAAACACAATTTACCAAAATGGTCACAAGAAATGGAAATTTTAATTTTTTTATCTACTAAAGATATGTTTAATATTAATTAAAGATAAAAATTAATATCATTCCCACAAGAAAAACTCCAGGCTTGGATGATTTCAATGGTGAATTTCATCAAACATTTAATCTAAACTTACACAAACTTTTTTCAGAATAATGATGAGCAGGGATCACATTTCAATTCATTTGATCAGGTCAGAATAATCCTAAGAGTCACATCTGACAACGAATTTAAAAGCAAATAACATCTAATAAAGGATACCTACAATAAAACTGCAGCTACTTAGTAAATTATTGAAGGTTTTTTATTTAATATATGAAACAAGGCAAAGATGCCCACTCTCAACATTTCTACAGAAGTGCAATAAGGCAAGAAAATAAATAAATAAAGGAATAAAGCTATGAAAACAAGAAGTAAAACTATGCTTATTCACAAACTATATCCTTATATACAAAAATTTAAATAATCTACAAAACAAACTACTAGAATGAATAAGTGAATTTAGCAAGGTCGTAAGATAAAAAACCAATGTAAAAATTATTTTATTTCTTTATATTAGCAACCAACAATTGTAAAAGGAAATTGTTTAAAATGCCATTTATGTTAGCATTGAAGAACACAGAATACTTGGAAAGAAATTTAAGGTAAGATATACAAGTCCTACGCAGTGGAAATCACAAAACTTTCATGAGAGAAGTTAAAGAAAGCTTAAATAAGTAGAAAGATAGCCCATGCTCGTGGAGGAGATTGATTTTGTGAGAGGTTGCCATAAGGCAGTTTCTCATCCATCTCTCTGGTTCTGGCAAGGCATGGGATTTTCACCTTACACAGGCCGCCTCAGGCATAGCTGCAGGTCTGCTTAGCTAGAGTCTACATATAAAATATATCTAAGACATAGTTGTTGCTCTCAACTAATCTACAAATTTTATAAAGACCAAAGTTTCCCTGTTGTTGCAATGAACTGTGTATATTAAAGTTTCCAGTGTTGGCCCTGAAGGCAAAATAAGAAACTTGGATAGGTCTTCATCTACTTCATTCATTAAAAAAAACTTCATTGTGAAATTCAGATAAAAATTCTATGCCAAACAGAAAAAATTAAACAGGATGGTTGCATTTTTCCTGATTACTTTAAAAGTTAAAAACAATTCATTTGTTAACAGGCAATAAAAATGCAACTGCTGTATTCAATAATAAATCAAAGACAAAATGTACTGTAATAAAAATTCGATATATATTTGATCAGATCTAATTATCATTTAATATGATGTTTAAAACATTTTAATGGTAACTTTATTGTGTCAAACTGGAAGGTGCCTTTCATACAGGAACTCAGCTTAAGTGAATTAATCCAATGCTTTATAGACACAATTTTTCAACACTAATTGAATGAGGATGCTGAAAATTGGGTAACTGGTGAGAGGTTTTCATTAAATCTAAATAGGTTCATCAAACTAATATTAGGCAGAAACTCAGTATATCAGATAGAGCAGTTTTGAAACTGCCATCTCATTTGATTCTGAGCTGCAAATAAACATATCCACAGAAGAAGGTAATTGTTTTGAATGTCAATTTTTATAAATTAAAAACCTCAAAAGTAAAAAGATACTTCCTTATAAATGGTTTGCATGAATAATCAAAAGAAGCATTTAATTTAGATTTAATATTATAAGATACCTTTTTATGTGTTGTATTGTTGTTGCATCTCACAAAATATGTTGTTCAATTAATTGGTCTTGATACTGCAGCAAGTATCTCAAATAAGCAAAGTAGCCTGTGAGTTAGAATTTACATTGTCAAAATACTCATCTCTCTCCTCTGGAGGTATGGACTTAGGTTTCAAATGAGAGGACTATAATTATCATTTGTTTCTTGTGATCCTTAAGTTTGTGTGTCAACTTGGCTGGACCATGATTCTCAGTGGTTTGGCAGTTATGATATATTTTGGCAGCCCTATAATGATGTGATCACTTCCACGGTGAAAGTTGATATAATATGATCACCTCCACGATGGGATCTGCTGTGAGTAGCCAAGAAAGGGAGTTTTCCTGGGGTTGTGGCCTGCATCCAATATAGGCGGACTCTCCGGTAAGGCTCGTGGGGTTTTGCTTGCATTGGATCCTGCAACTGGCTCCTGTTCATCTGACCTCTGGTTCTTGGGACTTGAGCTAGCAGCTTACCTGCCATCTTGCCTGCTGATCTTTGGATTCCTTGGTCTGAGCAACCTGTGAGCAAGGGTCTTGCTGTCTGACCTGCCAGTCTTGGGTTCACTAGCCCCTGTGGCCACATGAATCAGGAGATGCCTCCAGCCTAACCCATGGACTTGGGACGTTACAACCTCTACAACCTTATGAGCCATTTCCTTGATATAAATCTCCCTGCATAGATATTTTGTCTTGAAAGAAGTACAGCCACAATGCCCCTTAGAAGCAAGAATGTTGGAACATGTTATCAGCAGGGATCAGTCCCTGGAGAAGTACATCATTCTTGGTAAAGTAGAGGTTCAGCAAAAAAGAGGAAGACCTCCAATGAGATGGATTAACACAGTGGCTACAACAATGGCCTCAAGCATAACAACGATTGTGAGGATGGCATAGGACCAGGCAGTGTTTCGTTTGTACATGGGGTCGCTATGAGTTGGAACCAACTCGAGGGCACCTAACAACAACAACATGTAGATATTTATAGGCTTTACTGGTTTTGCTTTTCTAGAGAACATAGACTAAGACATTTCTTCCACTGTTAAAGTAGAGATATGTGGAAATAAGATTAATTATTTCAGCACAATCCCTTTAAATAAAAACCCTTTTATTTGTTTTAAATTCCCCCTCCCTGTGTTTAGCAAAAGTGATTTTTGAAATGCTACTATAAATCTTGAAAGTTGGTATAATTTTAGGACTTTATTTCTATTTGTGGCCAAATTACACCACTCATCTGTCAGTTTGTCCTACTGTGGTGGTTTGCATGTTGCTGTGATGATGGAAACTATGCTACCTGTATTTCAAATACCAGCAGGGTCACCCATGGTACACAGGTCTCAGCAGAGCTTCCAGATTAAGACAGACTAGGAAGAAGGACCTGGAGCCCTGGTGGCACAGTGGTTAAGAGTTTGGCTGCTAACCAAAAGGTCAGCAGTTCGAAGCCACCAGCCACTCCTTGTAAACACTGTGGGGCAGTTCTACTCTATCCTATAGGGTCGGAATCAACTCAACAGCAACGGGTAGTAGTAGTAATAGGAAGAAGGACTTAGGGATCCACTTTGTAAAAAATTGGCCAGTGAAAACCTTATGAATAGCAGTAGAACATTATCTGATATCGTGCCAGAAGATGAGCCCCTCAGGTTGGAACTCATTCAAAATATTACTGGGGAAGGGTTGCCTCCTCAAAGTAGAGCCAACCTTAATGATGAGGATGGAATAAAATTTTCGGGACCTTGATATGCTGATGTGATACGATTCAAAATGATAACACCTACAAACATCCATTAATAATTCGAACTTGGAATGCATGAAGTGTGAATCTAGAAAAATTGAAAGTCTTCAAAAATGAAATGGAATGCTGCAGTGTGATGGATCAATTTTGTGTGGCATTTCTAGCCATGGTCTTGTAACTCCCACCCAAGTGATTGGGCATGAATGTATGATAGGGTAATAGTGGTGCACCAAAGGGATTGGTTAGTTTTGCTATCCCACTGGGCTTGAAATGAGCCATCTCAGAGGTGGGAAAAGAGAAGACTCCACCACCACCAACAAAGAAAGGCCAGCAGCCAGCACCTCCTTTGGACCTGGGATCCCTGTGCTGTCTCCTAAATCCAGGAGACAGACAGCTGTAACACTGAAGACAGTGAGAAGTGGCAGCAGAGACCCAGCAGCAGGAGATGGTGTAGTGGTCTTCCTGGCTCATGGAGAGAGAAAGCTGAGTGCGTTTGGGCAGAGGCCTAGAGCCAGGGAGAGGTGTGTCTTCAAGCATGGCTGGGAAGAGGCTGTCCTGATGGAAGAACTATATCCTGAATATTCCTGAACCTGAATTGCAACATGTTATTTCCCTAATAAATCTCATAATTTTGAGTAGTGTCTGTGAGTTCTGTGTGGTCATTGCAATGAATTATCACATTCAGCAGAGAAGTAGAGAGTGCTGTGGGAGGGACAGTTGGTGTCAGAATTGGTAAAGATGGTAGAGAGAGGAGGCATGTCTGACCTCCACCTCACAGGAATCAGCCTTGGGCTGTTGATCTTGGTTTTCCTTCCCCCTGGTGAAGTTAGAGGGGGTCAGACACCTGCCTCCACGCCATTTTTACAAACATATAAAGTCTGATATTCTAGGCATTATTTAGCAGAAATGGACTGGTATTGGCCACCTTGAATTGGACAATAATATGGTCTACTATGCCAGGAATGACAAATTAAAAGGAATGGCATCACATCCATCATCAAAAAGAACATTCGAAGATATATCCTGAAGTACAACACTGTCAGTGATAGGATAATACCCACATGGCTACAAGAAAGACCTGTTAATACAACTATTATTCAATTTATGCACAGATCATTAATGTCAAAGATGAAGAAATTGAAGATTTTTACCAACTTCAGTAGTCTGAAATTGATCAAACATGCAATCAAGATGCACTGATAATTACTGGTGATTGGAACGTGAAAGTTGGAAACAAAGAAGAAGGATCACTAGTTGGAAAGTATGGTGTTGGTAATAGAAAAGACTCTGGAGATTGCACAATAGAATTTTGCAAGACCAACAACTTATTCATTGCAAATACCTTTTTTCAACAACAAAAACAGTGACTATACAGTGGACCTCACCAGATGGAATACAAAGGAAT
>NW_004444652.1:0-1117 GCF_000243295.1 Trichechus manatus latirostris | reverse complement strand
ATGGCGAGACTTTGTCTCACATACTTTGGACATGCTTGGTAAAGCAGAAGGCCAGTGAAAAAGAGGAAGACCTTCAATGAGATGAATTGACACAGCGACTGCAACAGTGGGCTCAAACATTGCCAAGATTGTGAGGATGGCACAGGAAGGGGCAGTGTTACGTTCTGGTGTAAACAGGGTCAATATGCTTCGGAACTGTCTCAAAGGCACTTAACAACGACATGGCTAAATTAAGGGAGAACTTACACAAAATTCACATGTTGCTGTTGTTGGGTACCCTCAATTCTTTTCTGACTCGTAGTGCACCATCCTCACAATTGTTGCTCTGCTTGAGCCCATTTAAAAAACAAATACTTAAATTTAAAGGGGAAAGAGAGAAGTGAATGGAGCTCATTTCAAACAATTCTGTTCATTCATTCTTTAGGAAACTTACAAAAATAAAATACTCAACTAATGCTGTCTCTTTATTTCTTGTATCTTTAACATGTTAAATTAAATGCATTGCAGGTAAGTTAAAACGCACAAATATTTTTCTCAATTCAAATATATGCATTTTTTCAACATACATATTATATAATTGAATGATTGCCAGATGGCTTTTCAAATTTTTACTTATTATTTTAGTAATATGTACTTCCAGATAAATGATTAAACTTAAATATTTTTATATAATAGTATGCAAAATATGGCATTTCCATTCCCATGCCCTAGAAACCTCATCATATCTATTTAATTATGAATGGTTATAAGGTTATTGTGATGAGAGATAAGCTTTGTTTACAAATTTAAAACCCTTGTGTTATTTAGTCAAAAAGGCTCTCATGACAAAATTGGTAAAGTATCTGTCATGGATTGAATTATGTCGCCCCAAAAATCTGTGTATCAGTTTGGCTGGGCCGTGATTCCTGGTATTGTGTGATTTTCCTATACGTTGTAAATCCTGTCTCTATGATGTTAATGAGGGAGGATGGGTGGCAGTTGTGTTAGTAAAGCAGGACTCAATCTACAAGATTGGATTGTGTGGTATTTAACAATGAGATTGATCTAAATAAAACATAAAAAATTTCCAAGTGCACTGAGCCAAACTAGGAAGTAAGAATATTTATGCAGATCTTTT
>NW_004444651.1:5487-17579 GCF_000243295.1 Trichechus manatus latirostris | reverse complement strand
GGCGGGCCTCGCTGACAGTGTCGCCTGGCGTGGGTGTGGTCCGCATCTCCCCTACGCCCGTGACGCCACTGGGAAAACTAGGTAAATCCCTTTGGGTAGTCACGTAGGCGGGCACGTGTATCGGGGATACATTGGCTCTTTATCCTTGAAGTTGTCGCGGACTCATTCCCAGACTCACCTCGCTGCCCCTCCATTAGCTGCCGCCCAGGCTCTGGCCCACTGTGTTGCTGGGCTGCGGCCGCCAGAGGGCGCGGCCTCTCCCGCGGAGCAAGGCCCGGTCCCCTCCACGCCCTGGGAGCCCCGGGCTTCCTGTTCCAGCCTCCGCGTTCGGAATCCGCCTTGACCTGGTGAGGCCGCCTCTGCCGAGGGCCAGGACATGGCGCGGACCTCGTCGCCTCTTTTAGCTCTCCATGACTTGCCCTTGAACACGCTTCTCCTGTCCGCACTCTTCCCCCGACCCCCGCCGTTCTCCGCCCCTCTCTGTTCGCCCGCCTTCGATTGGCAGGGAGGGTTAGGTCCTCTGAACTCGGCCTTGATCTGATCTTGAAGCCCAGACAGCCCGGCGTCGCCAAAACGTGGGCTCACGAGCCCAGACGGACCGAAGCAAATTAGTGTTGTGTGTCAAACATTCTTTCCTTCCTTCGCTTGCTTTTTTCTACTGGCTCCTTCCTTTAAGTCATTCGTTCCTGTAAGAGTCCTAGCCAACTAACAAAGACCACTAGATTCGGTGACACACTAACCTGGTGATGCTGTGGGCCAATCGGCACTTTCACACGGGGCCGGTAAGCAGTGGGGACCCAGACAGCCTCAGGCAGCCAGAGGCTTTCCTCCAGCAGGAGGAAAAAGAGCTGGCGGTGTGACCTCATTCCTATTTAGAAAGTGGGGGGAGTGCATAGAGGTCTGGGATAGGGGTAGGAGATTGGGGCTTCTAGGAATGGAGCGAAGCTCCTGCAGAGACACCTACTTGTCATTTCACAATCCTTTGTGCTATTGAGATTTTTTTTCAGACGCATGTTCTCCATCTTTAAAAAATGGGTTATTTTTTTGTGAACGTTTCAACTATGTTTTTATTGTACCAATGAATACTCTTATCCAGCTGGATAATCTGTCTCATGGTTTAGAGGCTACCACTTCCCACGACGACGGCAGGAGTCTGAGATAAAAGATGATAAGAAAGACGCCTGAAGTTTATATCCAATAAATTTATTTTTCATAAGATAGGCAAGCATATGGGTAGACATGACCCTAGACATATACATAACCCCAAAAAAGAGTGACAATAATTACATCGATACACTTTGTTCAGTGATGGAATCGTGTTGCCCTAATGCCTTTTGGTCCATTTTCTGTGAGTTGAAAGTGGCTCATGGAAAACATACGTTTGCAGGGGTGCGATTCCTCTGGAACATGACCTGTGCCATCATTCCTTCAGTGATGGATACAGAACAAACTCTCTTCCATTTCCCAATTCCCACTCTCAAAGCTAAGGAGAAATGAACAAGCAAAAAAAAAAATCCCTTATTTTCAGAAAATCCCGTTATGAGTACAAAGAGCATCCCCTCATTCTCTACACATCAACCTAATTTCCCAGTTTGACTCCCCATCTCTTCAGAAGGGACAGAAGTTGAGACACGTGCAAGGGAGACCCATTTGCCTCGCTGGGGTTTGGTTCCAATTTGTGAATTGCCCAGACTGCCGGGGAGGTGATGATCGCAGGGAGGAGTTCAGGTCAGTCATGAGAAGGCTTTTGTTCCTGTGGCTTCAGTGAGCAGGTCCACTGCCTGGTGTCCGTGGTGCCTCCAGTGGCAAGAGGGAGCCTCCAAAGGAGCGGGCACCCATTGACTTGAAGACATATCATCAGCGCTGTGACAATGTGCCGGATGGAAGTTTCCCAGAGTCTTATCCTACTTCCTGCGTTCGTTTTGCTCCCGAACACCACGTGTTGGTTGTTCAGCATCCCTTTAAATCATTCTGATTCCTCCACAGGGGATAAGATGCCTGGATGTGGGTTTGGACGGCCACCTCCTAAATCTAAAGCCCTGGCGAGTCCTGCAGCTCGTCAAGCAGAGCCTGAAAGTCAATGTCCCCGAGGGAGATTTCGAGCTATGGAGGGTTCTCTGCCTGTGGATCCATGTTCACAAAGGCTTGGGCCTGTTCCTGAAACTCTGTGGTGGAGAGGAGTTCCTCTAAAAGGCTTGTGTTTCTAGACAGTCTTGGTCCAGTGGACGAGATGAGCCTTGGGCTGATTGTGTCGGCTCTTACCACAGGTGTGTCTCGGGATGTCTGGGCTGCTGAAGTGCCTCCCGGCTGGGCTGACATGTCTCCAACACACCCTGGGACACCTCACAGCCCCAGAGCATGAAGGGAACTGGGCCTTGCTGAGCCAGGGCCTGCCCCTGCTTCTTTGGATTCTCAGGCTGAGGAGAGTCTTGGCTGTGCCATCCTGCCAAGAAAGTGTGTTGGTTGGGATCCTGGCCATGTCCTGGGTATTGGGGCCAGGACGGGGTCTGAGTATCTGACAGCCTCTTTCCCAGAGTTGTTTCTGTTGGCAAGGGATTCAGGCCTGTCCCGGGGCATGAGAGGTCTCTGCTGTCTGCACACCCAGGCTGGGCTGGACCATCATGACACCTGGTGCTTGGCTGACACAGCCCTGGGTAAGATGCGAAGCAACAAAGGGTGTGTGGGACTCCAGGAGAAGAGGGAGGATGGCTTGGTTGCTGCTGGAGGGATGGGAGGGTAGGCCATGATGAGACGTGCTCTGGACACAGGACAGGTTGCTTCAGTCAAGCGGAATCGTCCCATGCGTTGGACTCTCTGCCAAGGACTTCACCGGTGGTGCACTTGTGCTCTGCACTGGGTTCCGAGCCCTTCGGTTCTGAAACCATAGGTGAACTCGGGATTCCGGAAGGCCCGTTCGTTGAGCCAGTTCTTCCCTGGCCTCGATACCAGGGTATCGGTTCTTCTCAAAGGCTTCAAGTAGGAGGCTCCTTTGAGATCTGGTGATGGATGTGTGCTTTCGTCTGGCTGCTTTGGGGAAATTTTCCGGAGAGCAAGGCTGAGGCTGTTCCTCCCCTTGGAATGGCTCTTCTTCGAAGGCGCGTCCAGAGGCCGAGCGGCTCTTCTTCAGGTGACGTGCTCTGCGGTTGTGAAACCATATGTGAATGCGATCTTCTGGAATGCCAGTTTTTGGGTGAGTTCTTCTCTGGTAGTGATACCAGGGTAGGGTTTCTGTTCAAATGACACCCGCAGTACCTCTCTTTGACTCGGCTTCAAAACCAACCTGTCTTGTCAGCCTTGTGGTTTTGGAGAGCCACTTGAAGTGCTGGTCAGATCCATATTGGCAAGTCAGCTGGATTGCACGGAGACTAGCGGCCAAGTGAACAGCTCCCGGAAACACAGGACTCAGAGACACCCAGACCCAGAATGCTTTGCGGAGCACTGGAAAACGCCAAGGCCCATTTCTTAAATACCTTCCCACTGGAGCCCTTCATTAAATACCTAAGACCTTGGAGGAAACTGTGGAAGGGCTGGGTGACTCTTAAGTGGAAGTGGAGACTTTATCAGGGAATTTGGCAACCTTCATTCTGTTAACGTGTTGCGACAGAGGAATGCATTTCTAATGGAAGGATTTCTGGCACCTTGTCAGGTCTTTGGGAGCTGGGGAAGCTGACTGGCATTCCCAGGTGCCTTAGTTATCTAGCGCTGCTCTAAACAGAACTAGCACAAGTGTAGGCTTTAACAAACAGAAATGGATTCACAGTCCAGGAAGTGAGGAGTTGACATTCAGGCAGCCAGCCTTGGTGGTGGGAGGGGGAGGAGGAGGGGGATGGGCACAGGGGAGGCTTTGTCTGTCAGCCCTGGAGCAAGGTCCTTGTCATAACTCTCCTTCTGGTCTAGGAGCTTTTCAACGAAGGGACCCCAGGTCCCTAGGACACACTCTGCATCTGCCTCTTCTGTCTTGTTGCCAATAGGTCCCTCTCCTCTCTGCTAGTTTCTGTCTTTTCTATCTCAAAAGAAGTTGCCTGGATATACAGCCTAATCCTGTAGATTGCCTCTGGCCTCGTTAACATAACTGTCTGGAATCCCTGCCTCCTTTCTTTATAGAGGCTAGGATTTGCAACATGTCAGACAATTAGAACAGATCTCAAATCCAGGAACAATCACACAACTCTGTGAATCATGGATCCTTTGGATTCTCAGGTTCTTGGGAAGAGTCTTGGCGGTGCAATCCTGCCTGGACCATGAGTTGGTTATGATCCCAGCAATATCCTGTGTATGGGGGCCATGAAGGAGTCTGAATATCTGACTCTTTCCCACAGTGGGTTCTATTGGCTGCTGATGCTCACCTCCCCCTGAGTTGTTTCCCCGTGCAAGGTCAGTTCCTAGCTCCTTTCTCATCCACTTATCCCCACCCACCCCGCCTGACTCTCCTCTTTGCTGGCTTCTCTCTTTTCTGTCTCAAAAGAGATTGCCTGGAGATAAACCTAATCCTGTAGATTGCCTCTGGCCTCATTAAAATAACTGTCTGTAATCCCACCTCATTAACATCACAGAGGCTAGGGTTGACAACACAAAGTATACTTAGGACAGGTCACACATCCCAGGACAACCACACAACACCTGGAATCATTGCCTAGCCACGTTGACACACATTCTGGGGGGACACAGTTCAATCCATAACAGCAGGCTATCTCAGAACATAGTCACCACCATGGAGTCCCTCTAGACGGAAAGGACAGGAACAGGGCCCTTAGCCTGCCACCAATGGACAGCGCACTCGCAAAAAGGAGTCTTTTGGGGCGGGGCTGAGAGCTGATCACTTGAGTGACTTGCGTCTTCCCAGAGATTGGCTCCTTTAGGCTGGCTTCCCTATTCGCAATCCCTCGTCCCACCAAGACAGGCCAGGCTGACCAAGCGGAAGGATTCCGGCTCAATTGGAGAAAATCCAGATGTCCTCAGGCGTCCACGCCGGCCAGGCTTTGTTTTGGTTTTGACAGGCCGTCCAGTTCCAGCCCTGCCCCGTGTCTTCTGCGGTCTCTGGCTCTCCCTGTTCCTATGACCTTGCACCCATCAACTGCCTCATACCCTCCACTCCCCAGCCTCCCTGTCATCGCTCTCCTTTCCTTTCTGCCAACTCCATGCATGCCTACCCCTGCCCCCATCACCATCACCATCACCTCCAGTCCTTCACCACCACCTTCTCCCCAAAGGATTTGCAGACTTAACCCCCACGTAGGGGACTCCTCAGGTAGGTTTCTGGTGAAAAAGCAGTGGGACAAAAGCGAGCGGGTTGGGTTTTGAGGACAGGAAGCCGCATGAATGGTCATGGGGGCTCCATTTCTCCAGGCGGCGACAGCCTCACCCATGAGGAAGGGAAGGCAAAAGGCCCACTCTGGGGTAGGGGGAGGCAGGTCCCTGAGGGAGGAATGGCTGGGCTTGGGGACTCAGGAGATGGTGACCAAGCCAGGACCACCTTCACCAAGCCACTGTTAAGCTCCTCTGTCGGTCCATCTGTTTTTTTGTTTTTGTTTTTTCTTTTTGGGGATATGAGGCCATCGTTTACCAAGCGTCCTGTTTACATCACCTAGTATCTTCGAGTTTCTTCTCCAAGCTCCAGGAATTCTTTGAAAGGCTGGAGACAGAGAGATCCCAGCTAACAAATGAATTTTTTTGTTTTTTAAAAAATTTCATTGTTGGCCACTGGATTTGTAATCAGGTCAAAAGCATGTGTTATAAAGTAGAACTGCTGTCTAGTGTTTTCTTGGCTGTAATCTTGTATGGCAGCTGATAGCCACAATTCTCTGCTGCACTACTGAGTGGGTTTGAACCGCCAATCTTTTGATTAGTAACCCAGAGCAAACTGTTTGAAGCACCCAGGAACCCTAATGTGAGAAGACATTCTCCTGAAACACTTCATGTCAGGGACGCACAGAAAGACAGTCCCACAACATAGTCTTCTTTCAGGGACACACGGGTCTCCTTCAGCCCTCCTTCATGCTTTCCGTTGTTAACTGTACAGAACGCACCAATATATGGAGGATCGCTCATGATTATTTTCACACAAATAATGTCCCATGCCACGATTTCTTCCAAAGCAAACGCCGAAGGTGTCCTCCTGGGAAGCGATAGAGACCTGCTATTGGCGAGAAAATCCCTCTGTTGCTAGGTGCAGTTCACTGAATTGTTTGCCCAGGAGATGTTCTACTTTCCCAGAAAGAAGAAAAAAAACATTATTTATCTCAAACAAAAGGAAAGGAGATTCAAATCTCAAAATACAGCGGCGTCACTAGGGTTCGTGTCATGCTGTTCGGGAACTCCTGGCATCACCCACATCATTGACCTCCTCTCATAGCAGACCATACAGAATCCTTGGTGTTGTTTTTTGTACTAATGTTAATGGTAAATCATTCTTCCCGTATATTGCTCCTTCTTTTCTCTTGAATTACTACTTCATTCTCCAAAAAAAAAAAGTTATTCACATAGGTCAGAAATACGAATTCACACGATACTGTACTGAAAACACCAGAATCTGACCAAATCAGCGACTACAAAAACCCTGGCAGCAAAGAGAACCCCAGCAGAGAAACCTCGAAACCAGGGGTTTCCAAGCGTCATTGTAATTGGGTAATCATGACAGCTCTTGGCAGAGTGCATTATAAGGTTCCCTAAGTCAATTAGCGTAGCTTTTCTTTAACCTTATAGTTAGTTATAGCGATACACATAAGCTGGGCTTACGAAAAATGTTTCTGGAGTTATATATAACTTCAGGGATATTGTTTTTAAAAGAATAAATTTCTGCTGAAACACAGTACAAAAATGTCTGGACAGTCATTTTGGTGTGCCCCTCTGACAGTGTCACCCGCTGTGGTCCGCATCGCCCCCACCCCCCAACCCGTGATGTCACTGGAAGAACTAGGTAAACCCCTTTACGTAGTCACGTAGACGCACACGTATAAAGGGGATACATTGGCTATCTGTTGAAGTTGTCACAGACTCATTCCCGGACTCACCTCACTGCCCTTCCATTATCAGCCACCCAGACTCAAGACATTGCAGGCTTTCCCGGAGAGCAGGGTCGGGACCCCTCCACCCCATGGGAGCTCTGGGCTTTGTTTTTCAGCCTCACGCATTTAGAATCCGCCTTGACCTGGCTACCCTGCCTCTGCCGAGGGCCATGGCATCTTGCCTCCTTACCTCCTTGCCTCCTTTAGCTCTCCCTGATTTGCTCTTGAACACACTTATCCTGTTGGAACTCTTTTCCCTCCCCGCCAGCTCCCCGCATGCTGGCCGGCTAATTCCCACTGACCCTGCCTCTCTCCGCCCCTCTCTGTTCGCCCACCTTTGAAGGGCCCACAGGGCATAGGGCCTCTGAACTCCAGAGTGATCTGATCTTGAAGCCCACAGAGCCCGGTGTCGCCAAAACGCAGGCTTACGAGCCCGGACAGACCGAAGCCAATTAGTTTTGTGTGTCAAACATTCTTTCTTTCTTTCACTTGCTTTTTCTAGCTCCCTCCTTCCTTTAACTTATCTGTTCCTTAAAGAAACCTAGGCGACTGTCAAAGATCACAAGATTCGGTGATACACTAAGTTGGCGACTCTGTGGGCAAATCGGCACTTTCACATGTGGCTGGGATGCAGTGAGGACAGAGAAAGGGTCAGGCAGCCAGAGACGGGTTGCCGGGACCCAAGGGCTAGATGCCAACAAAGGAGGAAACCGGCAGGAGGAAGAAGGGCAGGCAGTGGGACCTCATTTCTATTTGGAGAGAAGGGGGAGTGCAGAGAGGTCTCGGATAGGGGTAGAGGATTGGGGCTTCTAGGAATGGAGCTGAGGTTCTGCAGAGACACCTACTCATCATTTCATAATCCTTTGTGCTATTGAGATTTTTTTTCTGGCGCATTTTTTTTCTGTCTTTAAAAAATGGAGTATTTTCTGTTTACATTCCAGCTATGTCTGTATTATACCAAGGAAAACTCTCATCCAGCTCGACAATCCATATCATGTTTTAGAGGCTACCACTTCCCACGATGACGGAAAGAGTCTCAGATGAGAGATGATAAGAAAGAGGCCTGAAGTTCATATACAATAAATTTATTTTTCATAAGATAGGAGAGTGTATGGACAGACATGACCCTCAGTATATACATAACTCTGAAAATGTGTGACAATAATTACATCGATCCACTTTGTTCAGTGATGGAATGCCGTTTCCCTAATGCCTTTCAGTCCATTGCGAGTTGAAAGTGGCTCAAGGAAAACATACATTCACAGGGGGCAATCACTCTGGGACATAAACTGTGCCATCATTCCTTCAGTAATCGATACGGAACAAACTGAAAACAAGGATGAATCTAAAAGGCATTATGTTGAGTGAAATATTCAGACACAAAAGGACAAATAGTGTATGATACCACTATTGTAAAAACTTATGAAAATTTTGCCAGCAGAAAGAAACAATCTTTGACAGTTTCTAGGGAGGGGAGGTGTGGGAACGGAAAAAAAATGTAACTAGACAAGAGATTCATGATAACTTCGGTGAGGTGTAAGACAGTACACAGTGGAACCCTGCTGGCACAGTGCTTAAGATCTCAGCTGCTAACCAAAAGGTTGAGCAGTTCATATCCACCAGATGCTCCTTGGGAATTGTATGGGGCAGTTTTACTCTATCATATAGGATTGCTTTGAGTCAGAATCCACTCGAGGGCAACGGGTTTGATTTTTTCTTTGTTTACTTTTTTTTGAAGACAGTACACAATACTGGGGAAGTCAGCACAATCTGACCATGGTAAGGTCATAGAAGTTTCACAAATACATCCAAAAACCCTGAACGATGGAATAACTGGACTGACGGCTGTGGACCAAGGTCTTGGGGGTCGTGGAGCTCACACGGCACCACATAGTGTCAGGGATTGAATTTTGTCCCCCAAAAATATCTGTATCAATTTTGCTTGGTGATGATTCCCATTACTGTGTCCTTCATTTTGTGATTGAAGTAATTTTCCTATGTGTTGTAAATCCTAATCTTTGCCTGGGGTTCCTGAGGCAGGATCGGGCCATGTTGGAGAGGATTAGGGTGGAATGTAGAACCCCTTCTCAGAATACAAGCCTGATCTAATGTAAAGGCAGTTTCCCTGGGGCGTGTTCTGTATCACCTTTTATCTTACAAGAGATAAAAGGAGAGAGAAGCGAGCAGAGAGTCGCAGACCTCATGCCACCAAGAAAGCAGTGCCAGGAGCAGAGCGTGTGCTTTGGACCCAGGGTTCCTGGGTGGAGAAACTCCCAGACGGAGGGAAGACTCATGCATCACAAGGACCTTCCTCCAGAGCCAACAGAGAGAGAAATCCTTCCCTTGGAGCTGGCGCCCTGAATTCAGACTTCTCGCCTACTAGATTGGAGAAACCCCAAGATGGCCCCTAGACACCCTTCAAACACAGTATGGAAGTCACTCCTGAGGATCACCCTTCAGCCAAAGATTAAACAGGCCCATCAAACAAAAGGAGACTAAAAGAGCACACCAGCCCAGGGACAAGGACAAGAAGGCAGGAAATGGATTCTTTCAAACTGCAGGAAGTCATGAGTTCACATTCAGGACACCAGCCATGGTGGGGGAAAGAGGGAGGGGGAGGGGGAGGGGCTCGGGGGAGGCTTTCTCTGTCAGCTCTGGAGCAAGGTCCTTGTCATCACTCTTCTTCTGGTCTAGGAGTTTCTCAACGCAGGGACCCCCAGGTCCAAACAACAAGCTCTGCCCCTGCTTCTTCTGGCTTGGTGCTCATAGGTCCCTCTCTCTGCTAGCTTTTCTCTTTTCTATTTCAAAAGAGAATGCCTGGAGGATACTATCTAACCCTGTAGATTGCCTACGGACTCATTAACATAACTGCCTGGAATCCTACCTCATTTCATTATAGAGGTTCGGATTTAGGACACATCAGATAATTAGGACACATCACAAATCCCAGAACAACAACACAACTCTGGGGATCATGGATTCTTTGGATTCTAAGGCTTTTGAAAAGAGCTTTGGCAGCGCAATCTTGCCCGGACAGCGTGTTGGTTATTATCCTAGAAATATCCTGAGTATGGGGACGAGGAAGGAGTCTGAGTATCTGACAGCCTCTTTCCCACAGTCCGTTCTATTGGCTATGGATGCGCGCTTCCCCCAGCTCCTTTCCCCAAGCAAGGTCGGTTCCTACCCCATCCCTTCTACCTATCCCTGTCCGCCCCGCACAATGCTGGGTTCCACAGACAGCCCGCCTCCCCAGCAGGCGACGTCTGTCTGTCAGCTCTCTGTTACCCTCGTCAGTTCCTTCGCGTTCACCATAGTGTGGCCAGCCTTCCACGGTATGCCCCTGCCAGGGCAGCCTATCTGTCCATCCTCTGGCAGTTGGAAGTGAAATCGCGTGGCTCCCAAGGAGGGTGCTTGCATCTGCAGTGGGGTCCTCTCCCTCAACCTCCTCAGCGTGGTCATTGTCCCTGCATCCCCGAGGTGCAGCCTGTGAGCACAGCCCAGGCCTTCCTTGCTCTCTCTGCTACTGTCTCTGCCTCTGCCTCTTCTGGCTTGGTGTTCATAGGCCCCTATCCTTTCTGCTAGCTTCTCTCTTTTCTATCTCAAAAGAGATTGCCTGGATATATAAACTAACCCTGGAGATTGCCTCCTGCCTCCTTAACATAAATGCCTGTAATCCCGCCTCATTCACATCACAGAGGCTAGGAAGGACAACACAAAGGATACTTAGGACGGATCACAAATCCCAGGAGAAGCACACATCCCTGGGAATCAGGGCCTAGCCAAGTTGACACACATTATGGTTGGGGGGACACAGTTCAATCCATAACACCAGGCTATCTCAGAACAAAGCCACCGCCACCGAGTCCCTCTAGATGGAAAGGAGAGGAACAGGGCCCCTAGCCTGCCACCCATGGACAGCTCACCCGTCAAAAGGAGTCCTGTGAGGAGGGGCTGAGTGCTGACCAGTTGAGTTAGTTGGGTCTCCCCAGAGGTAGGTTCTTTTAGGCTGGCTTCCCTATTCACAATCCCACGTCCCTGCCACGACCAGCTGGCCTGCTGACCGAACGGAAGGATTCCGGTTCAATTGGAGAGAAGGCGGATGTCCTCAGGAGTCCACCACCGTCAGGCTTCATTTGGGACTTCAGAGGCCACCCAGTTCCAGCCCTGCCCTGTCTCTTCTGGGGTCTCTGGCTCTCCCTGTTCCTATGACCTTGCACCCGTCGACTACCTCATACCCGCCACTGCCCAGCGTCTCTCTCTTCCCTCTCCTTCCCTTTCTGCCAACTCCATGCAGGCCTACCCCGTCCCCATCGCCATCACCTCCAGTCCTTCCTTCACCACCACCTTCTCACCAAAGGATTTGCAGACTTCACCCCCTCAGGAGGGTTCCCTGTGAAAAATCGACAGGACCCAAGTGAGCGGGGCGGGCTTCCAGGACAGCAAGCCACATGACTGAGCATCAGGGCTCCGTCTCTCCAGGCTGCGAAAGCCTCACCCATGGGAGAGGGAAGGAAAAAGGTCCAGGCTGTGGGAGGGAGAGGCAGGTCCCTGAGGGAGGAATGGCTGGGTGTGGGGACTCAGGAGATGGCGACCAAGATGGGACCACCTCTGCCCGGCTACTGTTAGTGCTCCTCTGTCTGTCCACCTGCCTTTTGGGTTGCTTTTGGGGGGTGGCATCCTTTACCAAACGCCCAGTTCACATCACCTAGTATCCCCAAGTTTCTTCTCCAAGCTCCAGGAACTCTATGAAAAGTTGACAGACAGAGAGAACTCATCTAATAAAGGATTGTTAAAAAAAATTCCCTTTCTGGCCACTGGATTTGGAATCATGTCAAAAGCATCTGTTCTACAGTAGAACTGCTGTCTAGGGTTTTCTTGGCTGTACTCTTGTATGGAAGCAGATAATAGCCACAATTCTCTGTGGCACCGCTCAGTACCTTTGAACAGCCAATCTTCGGATTCATAGCCCAGAGCAAACTGTTTGAAGCACCCAGCAACCCTAAAGTGAGAAGACCTTCTCCAGAAACACGTGGAGTCAGGGCGCACAGAGAGACGTTGCCCCAAACGTAGTCTCCTTTCAGGGAAGCG
>NW_004444651.1:2609-5265 GCF_000243295.1 Trichechus manatus latirostris | reverse complement strand
AAAAAAAGCATTCTTTAATCTCAAACAACAGAAAAGGGAAGGGGATTCAAATCTCAAAATACAGTGGCGTCACTGGGGTTCCTGTCACGCCGTGCAGGACTCATAGTGTCACCCACATCATCGACCTCCTCCCACACCAGACCATACAGAATCCTTGGCATTGGTTTTTGTACTAATGTTAATGGTAAATCCTTATTCCCCTATATTGCGCATTCTTTTCCCTTGAGTTACCACTTCATTCTCCAAAAAAAAAAAAAATTATCCCCCTGGGTTCAGAAATACTAATTACCACGATACTGTACCGGAAACTCTGGAAACGTACGCCAAATAGGTCACAACAAAAACCCCCGCAGCAAGGAAAACTACAGCCGAGAAACCGCGAAACCAGGGGTTCCCAAGCGTCGCTGTAATTGGGTAATCTTGACAGCTCTCCGCAGAGGGCGTTGTAAGGTTCCCAAAGTCAATTAGCATAACCTTTTTAAACCCTGTAGTTCCTTACGTGGATCCACGCAAGCCGGGCTTACGAAAAATGTTTTTGGAGTTATATCGAACTTCAGGGATATCGTTTTACAAAGAATAAATTTCTGCTGAAACACAACCCAGAAATGTCTGCACAGTCGTTACGGTGTGCCCCTCTGACAGTGTCTCCCGCTGTGGTCCGCATCGGCCCTACCCCCCAACCCGTGACGACACTCGAAGAACTCGGTAAACCCCTTTGGGTAGTCACGTAGGCGCACACGCGCTAAAGGGGTTACATTGGCTCCCTATCAGCTGAGGTTGTCGCAGACTCATTCCCGGACTCACCACACTGTCCCTCGATTCGTTGCCACCCAGGATCAAGGTGCAGCTTGTTGGCGGCCCGCGGCCGCCAGATGGCGCGGCCTCTTCCGGAGAGCAGGGTCGGGTCCCCTCCAGGCGCTGGGAGCTCCGGGCTTCGTGTTCCAGCTTCGGGCGTTCGGAATCCGCCTTGAGCTGGCAAGCCAAGCCTCTGCCGAGGGCCATGACATGGCGCAGAGCTTGTGGCCTCCTTTAGCTCTCCCTGATTTGCTCTTGAACACGCTTATCCTGAGGGAACTCTTCTCCCTCCCCGCCCACGCCCCCACCCCCGCTGCTCTCCAGTAGCTGCTCTCTGGCCTCCGCGTTCCAGCTGACCCCGCCGCTCTCCGCCCCTCTCTGTTTGCCAGCCTTGGAAGGGCCCCGAGAGCTTAGGGCCTCGGAACTCCAGAGGGATCTGATCTTGAAGCCCACACAGCCCGCTGTCGCCAAAACGCAGGCTCACCAGCCCGGACGGACCGAAGTCAATTAGTCTTCAGTGCCAAACATTCTTTCTTTCCTTCACTTGCTTTTCCTGGCTCGCTCCTTCCTTTAACTCCTTTGTTCCTTTCAGAAACCCAGCCAACTCTCAAAGACCACAAGTTTCCGTAACGCACTAAGCTGGCGACACTGTGGGCAAATCGGCACTTTCACATGCGGCTGGCAAGCAATGAGGACTCAGAAAGGGTCAGGCGGCCAGTGGCGGCGTAGCGGGACCCAAGGCCTAGATGCCAGCAAAGGAGGAAACCAGCAGGAGAAAGAAGGGCAGGCAGTGGGACCTCATTCCTATTTGGAAATTCGGGGGAATGCACAGAGGTCTCGGATAGGGGTAGGAGATAGGGGCCTCTAGGAATGGAGCTGAGGTTCTGGAGAG
Source organism: Trichechus manatus latirostris (assembly GCF_000243295.1). Taxonomy (NCBI): domain Eukaryota; kingdom Metazoa; phylum Chordata; class Mammalia; order Sirenia; family Trichechidae; genus Trichechus; species Trichechus manatus. Next base: position 3,578 of record NW_004444651.1, on the reverse strand, counting down.
ACACCTACTCATCATTTCATAATCCTTTGTGCTACTCAGATTTCTTTTCAGGAGCATGATTTCCGTCTTTAAAAAAAATGAAAAGGCTTCTGTGTACGTTCCAACTATGTCTTTGTTGTACCAACGAAAACACTCATCCAGCTCGACAATCTATACCATGTTTTAGAGGCTAACCCTTCCCACGACGACGGAAGGAGTCTCAGAGGAGCCATGATAAGAGAGAGGCCTGAAGTTTATATACGATAAATTTATTTTTCGTAAGATAGGGGAGTGTATGCAGAGACATGACCCTAAATATATACATAACTCCGAAAAGGTGTGACAATAATTACATCGATACACTTTGTTCAGTGCTGGCATGGTGTTGCCCTACTGTCTTTCAGTCCATTGACTGCAGCTTGAAAGTGGCTCAAGGAAAAGATACATTCCCAGGGGGGCGATCACTCTGGGACATAAACTGTGCCATCATTCCTTCAGTGATGGATAGGGAACAAACTCCCTTCCGGTCCCCAAGTCCCACTCTCAAGCCTAAGGAAAAACGAACAAGCAAAAGAAACAAGCCAAAAAGCAATCCCTCATTTTCAGAAAATCCCGTTATGAGTACAGAGAGCATCCCCTCATTCTCTACACATCAACCTAATTTCCCAGTTCGACTCCCCGTCTCTTCAGAAGGGACAGAAGTCGAGACATGTGCAAGGGAGACCTATTTGCCTCGCTGGGGTTTGGTTACAATCCATGAATTGCCCAGACTTCCGAGGAGGTGATGCTCGCAGGGATGAGTTCAGGTGAGTCATGAGAAGGCTCTTGTTCATGTGGCTTCAGTGAGCGGGTCCACTGCCTGGTGTCCGTGGTGCCTCCAGTGGCAAGAGGGAGCCTCCAAAGGAGCGGGCACCCATTGACGTGAACACACAACGTCAGCGCTGTGACAATGTGCCGGATGGAAGTTTCCCAGAGTCTTATCCTTCTTCC
>NW_004444651.1:0-770 GCF_000243295.1 Trichechus manatus latirostris | reverse complement strand
GTCAGCTCTGGAGCAAGGTCCTTGTCATCACTCTTCTTCTGGTCTAGGAGCTTCTCAACGCAGGGACCCCGGGTGCAAAGGACAAGCTCTGCCTCTGCCTCTTCTGGCTTGGTGCTCATAGGTCCCTCTCCTCTCTGCTAGCTTCTCTCTTTTCTATCTCAAAAGAGATTGCCTGGAGATACAAGCTAACCCTGTAGATTGCCTCCGGACTCATTAACATAACTGCCTGGAATCCTGCCTCATTTCATCATAGAGGCTAGGATTTACGACACATCAGATAATGAGGACAGATCACAAATCCCGGAACAATCACACAACTCTGGGAATCATGGATCCTTTGGATTCTCAGGCTCTTGAGAGGAGTCTTGGTGGCGCAATCTTGTCCGGACAGCGAGTTGATTATGGTCCTAGCCATATCCCGGGTATGGGGGCCAGGAAGGAGTCTGAGTATCTGACAGCCTCTTTCCCACAGTCGGTTCTATTGGCTGCTGATGTGCGCCTCCCCCGGGGCTCCTTTCCCCCTGCACGGTGGGTTCCTTGCCCCTTTCCCTTCTGCCTGTCCCCTTGCGCCCCGCATGATGCTGGCTTGGGTGGAGGGCCCGCCCCTCCAGCCCACCTCCTCCCTCTGTCGGCTCCCTCTGTTTTCCTCGCGGCGGGTTCCTTCGCTTCACCATCGCGTGGCTGGCCTCCCCGGGTGGGCCCCTGCCGTGGCCGCGTGGCCGTCCTTGCTCTGGCAGCGGGAAGTGAAATCGCGTGGCTCCCAGGGAGTG
>NW_004444650.1:16243-17856 GCF_000243295.1 Trichechus manatus latirostris | reverse complement strand
GTATTGGTGCAGTGCTCTGCACTATCTTCCCCCATGTTATGTCTTTCTCCATGAGCATGATGTCAGCTATACCCATTTGTTTTCCCAGAGAAGTAGGGACAGTGGAGATAGAACTTATTCAGGGCCACTGTGTCGAGCAGCACCAGGAAAGCAATTTTTTGAAGGAACAGCCCTGTGTGGAAGGAATTACATTTGAATCAGTCAGCTAGAAAAAGTGTCTTTTTAGCTGAGAACACAACTTCACAGATAACTTGAGCTTTTCTGACTTTAGCAATCCTCTCATACCTGTGGTCATGGAGACCCTTTTCCTCTTTTAATGTTACGTGTGTATTGTGTGCAATATCTTTTTACTTAGCTCTCCTAATTACACTTATTTATGTTGCCATTACTCTCAATCCTCATAGATGTATTTCCTAGTAAATTGGTTTTTCCTAGTAAATTGCTTTTTAACCGTTGCCAAAATGTCAAAATATCAAAATGTGGCTAAGTCTTGTTCACAGCAGAGTTTTTCCCCCTAATAATTGTTTTCCTTTTTGTTTCATACCATGAACCTCAACTTGAATTCTTGATTCAGTCTCTCAAAACCTTAATGATGAAGATAAATTATCAGGTGAACATATAATGGTGCAATTCATGAAGAATAACACCCGGTCCTCCATATTAGGAGAAATCTCAGAATTGCATATGAATAAAGATCAGCATGAAAACCAGATGAAACATTTGAGGTGAGTGTCATTCCTACAAGAGCAAACAGTGCCTTAGGAGAAACTCCTAAGACGCCATGACATTACCGATTGCTGTTGAGTCAATTCTGACTCATAGTGACCCTATAGGACAGAGTAGAACTGACCCACAGGGTTTCCAAGGTGCAGCTGGTGGATTCGAACTGCCGACATTTTGGTTACCAGCTGTAGCTTTTAACCACTGTGCCACCGTTCTAATATGTATACATTTATATATGTTTATACATATAATACTTGGTAAAGTAGAAGGTCAGCAAAAACAAGGAAGACGCCCAATGAGATGGAGTGGCACAGTGGTTCCAGCAATTGGCTCAAACATAGCAACAATTGTGAGGATGACACAGGACCAGGCAGTATTTTATTCTGTTTTATGTGGTATCAATATGAGTCAGAACCAACTCCATGCCACCTCACTATATATATAAATCTAGCTATAAAATTATGTGTTCAGCGAATTTTCACAATACTACAATTGTCATAAACGTGAGTTAGATACCGGATATTTGAAACATATTTCACTTGAACACAATTATCAGAACGCCACGTATTTTAGATAAACAGTGACAGTAATGGCAGTATTTCTGCTAGATGAATTAACCTATAAAACATGAGACAAATCAGGGCAAAAACCATGCACGTTCACTGTGTTTGGTAATGGTAAAATGGAAGCAAATTTATTTCCAACAGCATGTTGTCTATTTTTTACAGAAGTCATACAGTAGAAAATTTCTGTGACAGAAATGAAGGCAATCAGTGTGACAAAACCTCTGACTGGATCCCAAGTCCTACTGGGTTAAATAGAAATCCTCCAGAAATAAATCCTTTTGAATGCTGTGAGTGCAGAAAGTTCTTCATGGATCACTCATCATA
>NW_004444650.1:12939-15047 GCF_000243295.1 Trichechus manatus latirostris | reverse complement strand
AACTCACAGTGGAGAGAAGCCTTATGAGTGTAAGGAATGTGGGAAAGCCTTTAAGTGTTCCTCACACCTCACTGAACATAAAAGAACACACACTGGAGAGAGGCCTTATGAATGTAAGAATTGTGGAAAAGCCTTCAGTTGTTCCTCACACCTCATTAAACATATAAGAACTCACAGTGGAGAGAGGCCTTATAAATGTAAAGAATGTGGGAAGGCATTCAATCAAGCCTCATATCTCACTAATCATTTAAGAACTCACAGAGGAGTGAGACCTTATGAATGTAAGGAATGTGGGAAAGCCTTTAGTCGTTCCTCACACCTCACTAAACATATAAGAATTCACACTGGAGAGAGGCCGTACGAATGTAAGGAATGTGAGAAAGCTTTTAGGTGTTCCTCTGACCTTACTAAACATATAAGAATTCACACTGGAGAGAGGCCCTATGAATGTAAAGAATGTAGGAAAACTTTTAGTCAGGTCTCACACCTCACTACACATATAAGAACTCATAGAGTAGAGAGACCTTTTGAATGTAAGTAACATGGGAAAGCCTTTAGTGAGTCCTCAGCCTTCAGTATACGTAAATGAACTCACAGATAAGAACTTAGAGTGGAGTGACTATATCAAAAGTGGGATATTTCATTCTTAATGCTATAATTTCAAACAGTAAATTTCCGAAAATCTGCAATTGAGAACAAAGTTTTTCTGTAAGCAATACCAATTTAAAGAAGGGATCATTAGAGCTATTTTGGGAAAAATGATAGTTTCGTTATAACTATAGGGCTGTTCTCATCCATGTTTGTTACTTTCTCAGTCCAAAGCTAAGTTTTACCTTTCTTAAAATCTTTGGCTATTACAAATAAGGATGCAGGGAATAGCCTTCAGCAAATCCAGTTTTATATTTCTTAATTTTTTTTGATGTTATTTTGCATACAATAAAATACGCTGATCCTGTACTCGGTTTAAGAGTGTTTTGTTTCCTTATTGCATTTCCTTCCATTCTTTCTTATTGTAAAAGTAACTATTTTAGTTTTTATAATTAGTTTCTCATTGGGCAGTACTTTGAGACTACAAATATGTTGTATTTCATCATAGTTCTATTAATTTTAGTACACATTGATAATTATTACCCATGATTATTATTACTGTGGTGTTTACCAAATGATATTTTCTGTTCCAATCATTTCTTCTTTGTTAATTGGAATTCTGCATTGAATAGTATTCCTTTTTCTCTCCTTTTTTTGTTTATACTAGTATAGGCTAAGCCATATTACTTTTCTTGCTTAAATTGCCCCAGATTTGGTTATTAGGAGTTCCCATAAGTCGATTCCTGTATTTTTTTTTTTACATGCTTCCATTATAATTTGTACATGACTTTCTGCCAGTGTTCGAGTCTTATCCTGTCCTTTTCTTGCCCGAGCCCTGGAATTAGACTTTTCTCCAAGAAACTTTGATTCCTTTTATTAGAGAATGATATTTGGAAACAAAGATCTGGACATTAGATATGCTTATTGTTGTTTTTTAGGTGCCATCAAGTCAGTTCCAATTCATAGCGACCCTGTGTGAAACAGAATGAAACACTGCTCAGTCCTGTGCCATGCTCACAATTGGTGCTATGTTTGAGCCCATTGTTGCAGCCATTGTGTCAGTCCATCTCATTGAAGGTCTTCCTCTTTTTCACTGACCTGCTTTACCAAGCATGATGATCTTCTCCAGGGACTGGTCCCTTCTAATAACACATCCACAGTATGTGAGACGAATTCTCACCATCCTTCCTTCTAAGGAGCATTCTGACTGTACTTCTTCCTAGACAGTTTTGTTCCTTCTTCTGCCATTCCACGGTATATTCACCGTTCTTTCCCAACACTATAATTCAAAGGCATCAATTATTCAGTCTTCCTCATTCATTGTCCAGTTTTCACATTGATGTGAGGTGATTAAAAATACCATGGTTTGGGTCAGGGGCACCATAGTTCTCAAAGTTACATGTTTGCTTTTTAACACTTTAAAGAGGTCTTTTGCAGCAAATTTGCACAGTGTAATATGTTGTTTAATTTTTTAATATCTTTGTAATGTATAATTCAGTGACATCGATTACATTCTTCCA
>NW_004444650.1:9923-11411 GCF_000243295.1 Trichechus manatus latirostris | reverse complement strand
TGGGGACATGGAAGCTCTGCACTGGGATGGGATCCTGCCAGACCTTGCCAGATGCATCTCTTCATTTGTATTTTTGTTGTTGCTATATTTAAGCCATTATTGTATGATGGCCTTTATGTGAATTCTGTGAGTTGTTCCACTGAATTATTGAACCACAAAGGCTGGCGGCCCCTGATTTTGACGGTATTCTAAGGGCATTAGAGGGAACCTCTAGACATGTATCCAGCAGATCAGAAGTTGGGAGTTCTTCAGACTCCCAAACTTGCAGCTGCTGTCTGCCTGTTGGGCAGTCCAAAGGATGGTTTCCATTTAACTTGTGAGGTCTGTGCTAGCTCTGAGTGTCTAAAGTCAGAGGGAAAATTCTGCATGGGTGGCTGGTGTCAGAAGTAAACAAGGACAGGAATCAGATTCCCACGCTATAGTTAGCATGTGAAGTGGGATTTATTAAGTTTCCTTGGCATAGATAGTAAGCTAATGCCATTAAGCTCCATCTGACCCTAAAACTGATGTTATAACTACTGTATTACATGATTGGTAGATTTTTAGTGAGGGTTGGAAAATGAGTCGAACCAGACTGATGTCTATGTACCTGATGTCTATACCTGCTAAGGACTCAATAATTTTTAATGGGTGAGTAAATGCATAAATGAATACACTTAGAGGCAATCAGGCAGGGACTTCCTCCATTTCCTGCCTCTCCTTACAAGTTTCTGCTCTCACACCCATCCATGCCCCCAAACTGCATCTCAGTAAAAAATTTGACCCTCTCCACAGAGGTGCCAGGAGTAGCACCTGGTAGAAGTCCCTTCACTTGGGAACATGAGAGTGGTGAAACCAGTTGGCTGTAACCAAAGTAGGTACCATTTTTCACCTCAGTCCCTAAGTGTTTACATAGCTATAGCAATCTCATACAGGCAGTTTGTCCAGTGTCATTTATAAGATGTAAAGAGAAAACTGCTGGATTTTTCAACACAAACTTTGTATCAATAGAACTGGCATGGTCTGGTTCTAATGAAGCATACAAACATAGTAAACCAAACTAATCAAACCCATTGCCATCAGGTCAACTCTGACTCATTGCAGCCCCATGTGTTACAGAGTAGAACTGCTTTGGATTTTCTTGGCTATAATCTTTACAGAAGCAGATCACTTTTCCTTGGCACTGCTAGGTGGGTTTGAACCGCCAACCTTTTAGTTCAGTAGTTGAGTGCAAATGTTTGCCCCACAGACATAGTAAAGCTCACAGAACAGTTTCTGATTCCATATAGCCTTCCTTTGCCAAAGGTATCTGGGCCTTTAATGTAGCCTTTTGTGTTAGTGTGCATTTCTGAGCCCAGCCTTTAAGGGATCTTGTGTGTTTTCACTGCTCTCTGAAGGCTTGGCCATTTCATGCCAGAACTGCATGCCCTGGCTAGCCTACTGAGGAGACATGGGGAGCAGAGCCAGCCTAGCCGACCTACAGCACAAAGCAGAGCTTCCTCAGCAACT
>NW_004444650.1:7560-8692 GCF_000243295.1 Trichechus manatus latirostris | reverse complement strand
AATGAAATATTATTCAACCATAAAGAGAAATGAAGTTCTAGTATATGCTACGACATGGATGAACCTTGAAGACATGATGAGTGCTATAAGCCAGACAACAAAGGACAAATAATGTGTGATTCCATTTATATGAAGTGTCCATAAGAGGCAAATGTAGAGAGACTAAGATTTATTAGTGGTTACCAGGGGCTGGGGGGAGGGGAAATGACCTAGGCCTACATGCTGTGTGAAATGATTTCCAGAACATTAAGTGAAAAAGACAAGAAAGCAAGGTGCAAACAGTATAGTAATCTACTCTTTTTGTAGAAAAAGTTGTGTTTGTATATGCATAGAATATCTCTGAATACACAAGAAAATTATGACAGTGATTCCTCTGGGAAGGGTGATTTGAGGTCAAGAATGAGAGAGACTTTTCATTGCATATCCTGTACTATTTGAATATATATTTTGTATCATGGGTATATATTTTCTTTTCCAAATATAAAAACAATAATAAAATTCATGGAATATAAAAAAGGACAGTTTGCGTTTCAGTTCTCTGCCCTATCATGAAATTAATTTTTCCTTTTAAATATATGTAACACATTTACCAGTTTAACATTTTTCACCTGTACAATTTAGTAACATCAATTATGTTAATCTTGTACAACCATCATCAATATCTGTTGTCAAATTTTCCATCACCATAAGCAGAAGAAACTCAATGCCTGCCATGAGTCTGAGTTGACTCAAAGACAACTTTTTTTTTAAGTGAGTACATTGGTATAGAAGGTCAGGATGATGGAGAGTCTGACAGTTGCATCAGCATTGGCCAGGGACACAGGGCAGAGCCTGAGTGATGTAATCATCCTGGACCTTCTACTAGGTTTGTCCCATTAGCAGGGAGAAAGCTGCATGTGATTTCTTCTATTAATTTTACAGTGTCCGCTATGATTTGCCTGCTCCCTATATCAGAGTCTACTCTGTAAGTCAGGGTCAACACTACACAGCCCCAGACCCAATGTACCCAACCGCTGCCTTTGTAAATATCGTGTTATTGGAACATGACCATGACAATTCATGTACATACTCTGTACAGTTGCTTTTGAGCTACAATGGCAGAGTTCAGTCTTTGCAAAGGTGAATATATGGC
>NW_004444650.1:4199-5344 GCF_000243295.1 Trichechus manatus latirostris | reverse complement strand
CCAATCCTGATGCCCCATTCTTCTTCATATTAGTCCAGCTTCTAGGATTATTTGCTCAGCCCATAAATATTACAACCTTGGAATCCCTATAGAGCAGTTCTACTCTGTTCTATATGGTCGTTGTGAGTTGGAATCAAATGGAAGCCACTCAACAACATCTATCAAGAGAACAATGAATATATAACTATAGATAGATATGCTATATTTTAATAGAAGTTGAAAGGACAAATGAGACTTGCACTTTTAGTAGTTTGGGCCAAGTCATCCAGTGAAGAACCTAAAAAGTCTGAATGAAATAAGCTACATCTTCCTAAAAGTTATAAAGACTTAAAATATTCAGTAATTGCTGGACACAATTCAGAAGAATATGGAATTAGAGAGGAGTCAAGCATTTCATAAAAACTTTACCAGTAGGAGGCTGATTCAGTTAGTAAACTATGTAAACAAGGTTCAGATGTAGGGGAAGAATTTGGAGCTCAGGCTTCCCAAAAGTGGGAGCCATAGGAATACAACAGAAGGACTTCTCAGCAATGCTGTGAGTCATCCAAATGGGAATCTCAAGCTCTAAATATTTTTAGGTTTCTGGGATTAGTAGCAACTCCAGGCACCTAGCAATGAAAAAAAAAATTCTCTTTGGAAGAAGAAAAATATCTTCAATTATGTCTTTAACTAAAACATCTAACATATTGACAGCTGTTGATCCTTAACAACAAATATAGGAACAGTTGTACTTATTTGTTGTTGTGGTTAGGTGCCTTGCAGTCATTTCAGATGTATAGTGATGCTGTATACAACAGAACGAAACACTGATTCTGCCCCATCCTCAAAATCCTTGCTATATTTGATACCATTGTTGCAGCCACTGTGTCAGTCCATCTAGATTAGGGGCTTCCTTTTTTCACTGACCCTATACCAAGATTGATGTCTTTCTCCATGGACTGGTCCCTCCTGATAACATGTCCAAAGTATATGAGACGAAGTCTTGCCATCCTCGCTTCTAAGAAGCTTTCTGGCTATACTTCTTCCAAGACAGATTTGTACCTTCTTCTGGCAGTCCATTGTATAGTCAATATTCTTCACCAGGATCATAATTCAAATGCATCAGTTCTTTGGTCTTCATTATTCATTGTCCAGCTTTTGCATGC
>NW_004444650.1:1829-2716 GCF_000243295.1 Trichechus manatus latirostris | reverse complement strand
TATTTACCCTATAAAGTGTTTAAGACCTGGAAAATACCTGTCAGATAAGAGTTCCATACGGAAAAAGGATTGTATTTATTTTTTGTATGCCCAGGAGGCAGATATAGGTTTGATGGGGGAGATTTTTAGATCAGGAAGTCTGCGGTAAGAATATAACATTTAAAGAACAAAATGTCCTACCATGTTGAATTACTTGCTTTTAGAAAATAAACGTCAGACATTTGACAAGATTCAGCCATGATAAGCTCCAAAGATCCCACCATTGTCCTCCTAGGATCCTCTTTATCCAAAAAGACAGCTTTAAATCTTCACTCTGATCCAGGCTGGGTCCACACCCATCTAGTGGTCTATGTCTCTGAAACTATTGTAGAATTGTGCAGATGAGGGCGCCACATGTAAGAAAGAAAGAAAATTTTAAAAAATCACACTTTCTGAAAAAGATCTCTAGTGGTTACCTGCAGGACTGTTCTTCTTTCATTCTACCAGTCATCTCAAAATTCCATTTTGTCATTATCTTTAATTTCACATTCATTAAAAGACTGCCTGCTCTGTGATGGGCTCTGTTGTTTGTGCTGGTAATACAAGAAGAACCTAATTGCCTTATGTGTCACCCATCCATTCTTTGCTTCAAGTGCTTGAGGGCCTTCTGTGTGACAGGTACAGAGAGTAGCAGAGACAAACAAGCATAAGCTGTAGCTAAAGAAGTTCTTTTTATAGTGAGTGAGACAGAGCATAATCAGTGCTATACTAGGGACCAAAGAAGAGTACCAGGATAGGACATAGAAAGGGCAGTTGAGGTGATGATAGAAAGGTTCCTAGAAGTGGCCTTACAGAGGATTCTTGATGTAAAACTAAAGTAACTGAAAGGGAAATGAATTTAAACAGGT
>NW_004444650.1:0-658 GCF_000243295.1 Trichechus manatus latirostris | reverse complement strand
GGAGACTTTTCTCTTCCCGGCATCTCAGCAGAGTCCCCGGAGATGGAGTGCACACCGTTTCCTCAGATTTCCCTAGGTTTCTACTTAGTCCAAAGTCGTCCCCAGGGGCTCAGTTTTCCTGTGCTGGGCGCACTTCCTTCCCACAGTTCCCACATCTTGTCCCCATAACTTTCCTTACCTCAGCTAGGCTCCTTTCTCTCAAGGAACCCCCAGCTCAGCTGCAGTTTTTGTTTCCTGGCTTCTCTGCAGGGGCCCCGTGGCTCCACACCAGACAATTTCCTTCCGATTTTGCCTTGACTCCCGCTCGATATCTCTCGGTGTCCCTTGGTTTCCTCTGGGTTGGAGCGCATCGTTAAGTCTGTGCTCCCCCATCCAGCACCACTTCCCTTCTTGGTGCAGTGCTCAGTTACGCTGCGGTCCCCACTGTGTTTCCACCTCCACTTGGGAGCTCTGTTTCTTCCTTGGGTTCCCCAGGCTTTGCTGCCGCCACCTGACATGAGCTTCCCAAATCAAAGTTTTCGTTTCTCAAGACCCCATTTTGCCACTTGCTTATGTGGAAAATACCCAAGAGTCTTAACTGATCCCAAAGTAAATATGAATGTGGTGAGGACTATGCAAAGGAATTTGTGTGGATCAAAACAAATTATGGATAACATTG
>NW_004444649.1:16760-17983 GCF_000243295.1 Trichechus manatus latirostris | reverse complement strand
CTGTCGAGTCGATTCTGACTCATAGCACGATTAGAGCGACCCTTTGGGAATCAATTTGACGGGACAGAGAATCATAAAGAAATCTGTTCCTGTCATCTGATAGGTCGTCCTGTTCCTGGGGCATTATCCTGGGGAAACAGCTGAGAAGCTCCAAGCAGAAAGATGTTCACTGAAGTGTTACTTAACCCAAGAACATCGGTAACAGGGGTACAGTGGGACAGCCTCTAGACAAACAGGGCATTCCTGGGGAAGCTGGGTTACAGGACTGCGTCCTTGTCGCCACTGGGCATGCGCATCTGGCCAGAGCTGGAAGACCCAGCAAGGACCGACACGGGGGGTCGTGGGTGCCGGGCCTGCCTGCTTCCCGTAACATTGGAAGCTAATAGAACCTGGAGGAAAGAAGGCGTCCGAGTCCCCTACTGAGCCTCCGCTTTGGAGTTCACAGCAGACAAAGCCCTGAGTTAGGACGCCTTTTGGGGAACTTTCAGGGGGCTCTGGGGAGACAGCAGGGAGGGCCTGGGAAGGGGTGTGCAGCAGGCAGTCTGGAGGCAGACTCATAGGACCCATCGGAGCCCCGCCCCCCAGGGGATGAGCACTAAACATCAACTACATCCCTGGATTTTTCTAGGAGTAAAAGCAACAGATTCATCAGAAAAAATTAGGAAAATCCGTGCAAGTGTCAATAAATCCACACAAATCGCCCGCAATCCAACCACAGTCCAACTATGCATTTTCAGTGATACAGCCGGGGTGGAAAGTGCACTTTCCTTTGGGGGAAAGGCCAGCTTTGTGATCTGGGGTCCACCCCAGGATGTGGCTTCCCCCCATCCTTTAACCCCGAGAGTCAGTGGATTTTATTCTGTGGTCTCACGTGACGGATCTCTCTATCTAAAACGCGAAAGCCAGAACCTGTATCGAGTGGACAGCTGTCAGAGAAGGAAAACTCAAATATTTTGCACTAAAACAAAAAACAGAAAAGTAGTAAGACTGCACCCTGTCAAAAGGGGGAAATTGTTGAGGCCCTGAAATACAAGGCTGTCCCGTCAAGTTCCGGCTCTCACAGGTTTCACCGTATAGCTCAACACCTATATGTACGCATATATAATTTTTTTTTTTTTTTTTGCTATCATGACTAATATGCATTATATCACCCAACTGGCTATTCTAGGGATGGTCTGTAATATTAATTTTTGGTTCAGTATTTGATTTTAAAAGCAAAGCTC
>NW_004444649.1:12804-15666 GCF_000243295.1 Trichechus manatus latirostris | reverse complement strand
TTCCCACACACACCCGGGACCACCGCGCGAGGATGAAGCAGTGAACAGGCCGAAGGCCCGACCAGAAAGAGGAGGCGAGGTGCCAGGAGCACCCGTGAGCAGCGGAGGGGATGACGTTCTCCCAGCACTGCAGCCCAGAAGGAGCACCATCCCTCAGCAAACGTGGCGTGCTCAGGATCCCCGGACCCCCCACCGCCTGAGGACCCGCCGCCAGGGCAGGCAGCCTGCTCCAATCTCTGTACATTGCTTTGTGGTGGCTGGGCTGTCTCCAAAGGCAGGGAGAACTGTCCCACCGATAGGATCGCGCTGCCTCTGATGTCCCCTTTAACCACAGCGCACTTTCAGGAGAACAAGGAGGGGGCTGGGGGAGGGGAGGCCAAGGCTGCCTTCTCAGAGCCTGGGGGCACTCTCTCCACCTCCCTCCTCCATGCTGTGGGTGGCGGGGGCTGCCTGGGCTCCCCATCGGCCTGAGGATGGTCTGAGGCTCAGGAAGTCCCGAGGTGCTGCCACCAAGACCACCAGTACTGGTGGCATCTGGACCTCTGGACGCCGATCCCCGGGAGGAGCGGCAGGTGGTGGTCAGGTGGCACGGTGCGTTGGGGGAGCGAGTGAGGTCAGCCCTGCCGCCAAGAACAGTTTCTGGCTGGAGGGTGGCCATGTCCTTCCGGAAGTCTCGGGCCAAGTCCTAGTTCTCATTAATTATGAAAGAGACTGGGTGCAGGGTACCCTCCTTCGGCCCGTCCTCAGTGCTTGGATGCGTGGAGGCCCCACCAGTTGAGGGGAGCCCCGGTTGTTGTGACCAAATGGGTGCAGACATACACACTCAAAGCTGAGCCCACGTGGAACCTCCTGTACCCCTCTTCCGCCCCTCAAAACCCCCTGAGTCACCACTACAACACCCCTCACTCCGCCCATAGGCAGAGCACCCCTCAGAGGACAGGGAGGGGCATCCTAGGCCCATAGAGCTCGGCACCTCCTCACAGCTCACTGCCCGCGGGGACCTGGGCTGGGACGGTGAGACAAAGGGCAGGCTCCCTGACCTCCGCCCCTGGGGGCCACTCTGGAGGCCACTGACAAGCACAAATCTGCACAAAACTCCAGCAGACAGCGGGGGTCCCCTGGGCCCCCATGGGCTACAGCAGTGCCTGCAGGGGTAGGAAGCCAGGCTGCATGGGGGCTGACGGGGGCAGCGTGTGGACCTGGCTACAGACAGGCCTATGGGGCTCCAGCTCTGAAGAGGGGCAGTTCACACAGGCCGGACAAGATGCCACAGTGAGGAGGTGATTTCGCTGTGGGCGGTGGTCATCCATCCAGGCCAGCCTCCTTCTTTGGGCCCGACGGGTACATGCATGTGAATGGGTGTGGGGGGCATGTGTGGGTGTGGGTAAGAGTGTGTGTGAGCACGCATGTGTGAGCATGCGTGTATGTGAGTGTCTGTGTGTGTGAGCACGTGGGGGAGGCATCTGCATGTGTGTGCATGTGGGGGTGTCAGGCACAGACAAGGAGCAGAGACCTCAGTGGTAAACCCTCTGGCCCTTCCATCACACACAGGTGTCCTTCCTGGAGCAGACACCAGGAGGCGCCCTCGCCAAGGAAACCGCAAATGATCATCATCTAAAGTGGGGATTCCACACAAAGGTACTGAGAACAGGCCAGCCAGCTCCCAGGGGAGCTCAGGGTCTTTGGAGCCAGAGGCCTCGCCAGGAAACCCTTTAGAGATGCAAATTCAGGAGATGGCAGGAAGGGGAGGTCGGTCTACTTCCATGGCCCCCAGCCTCACCAGGGAACTCAGACCCATGAGCCCCTGAGAACAACACGGAGCCTACATTCTACAAAATCTTGCTGCCCCAAGCAGGCGGCGCTGTCCCCTTGGGGGCTACTGTTGGCTTTTGCAGCTACGGGGACAGGTACAGGTTCTCCTGCAGGTGGTGAGCTGGTGGTGATGTGGGCGCCGGATGTCTTGCAGCGTGAGGGACAGTCTCCATACAGACTAAGCCCCCAGACAGACTAGACACACTGCAAGTTTGTACAGGGGGTTCCAGACACTTCCAGAAGCTGTAGGACACCTGAGATCAAGAGGAGGTGGGCATGGGGAGGGAGGCTTGACTGAACAGAGACTGGCAGAAAGCACAGAGCGCTGCACACTGGCCTGCGCTTCCCCATGACATGCTTAGCTGGAAAAGATGCCAGCGGGGCTAAGGCCACAAGACCATTGTAAATATTCAGCAGACTTAGAGCCCAGAGTCATGAAATCATGGAGACACTTGAAGCTGAGGGGTCACAATGAATTTCACTACTAAGGACAGTTTAAAATCTCTCATCTCTACCCAGACACTAAAAAAAAAAAAAGAGTCAGTTGCCATGGAGTTGATCCTGATTCGTGGCACCCCATGTATGTCAGAGTAGAACTACGCCCCACGGGGTTTTCAATTTTTTGGAAGTAGATTACCAGGTCCTTCTTCCGAGGCACTTCTAGGTAGACTCAGCCTCCAACCTTTTGGTTCGTGGCCGAGCACTTAACCATTTGTGCCACCCAGAGACTCCTCTCCTATACACTGCGTATTTTTAAACTGTGTGTAAAAGATACGAATCCCACACTGTGAAAACCAGTCATTGAAGAAATCATCAGGGTGGGGGCTGCCCACTGTTTTTCTGTCTTGTTCTGATTGTCTCCTGGGGAGCCCCAGATCAGCTGCCTCTTAGTCTCCCACCCTTTCTCCCCTAGCCTAGAACTGGGGTCTCCTGGCCCTGGGAGGGTGGCACTGGAGGCCGAATGGGCCTTGTGACAGAGGTGACAACTGAATGATTGGATGCAGCACCTACCAAGACCCAGCCCCTCTCAGGAGGTGACAGGAAGTAAGC
>NW_004444649.1:10105-11558 GCF_000243295.1 Trichechus manatus latirostris | reverse complement strand
CCCAGTAACAATCAAGATTTTTTTTCCATGAACATGGATTATTTTTCAGTAGGAGAAAAACAGAAAACATTCTGAAAGGTTTCATCTGGACCTGCACTAGGCTGAGGGTCGAAGTGGCTACGGTATGGTCCTGAGTCTCTCCCATGGCAGTTGTGTAGCATCAGGGTAAGATAAAGTATCCTCATCTGGAGATGATTGCAGGGACAACCAGTTTCCTCCCAGCTCCCAAAGTTCTGTGACCATTTCTGCCAAATCTTAGAAACGTCCTCCTCCCAAGGACGTCCTCCTCCCAAGGAGGTTAGAAACATCTTTCCCAAGAGTCTCAATTCAAAAAGTCTGAAAGCACTCGTGATAAATTGATTTTGTCTTCTTTTCTACCAAACATGCTTCTCCTCTCACCCAGCTGGAATCTGACTTAACACTCACAGAGAAAATTTCTGAAACCATTAATCTGCAGGGCACAAAGAGCCAGGCATCTGCTGGACAAGTGAAATCAACTGGAATACAAGCATGCCCATGACCCATGTAACAGTTAAGGTTGTGTGCCAACTTGGCTGCGCCATGATTCTCAGTGTATGTAATGTAATGTAGTTTGGCAGTTATGTAATGATGTAATTTGCCAGTTGTGTAATGATGTAGTTATCCTCCATTTTGTGATATAATGTAATCACCTCCTTGATGTGATCTGATGTGATCAGCCAATCAGTTGTAAGGGTAGTTTCTTCACGGGTGTGGCCTGCATCCAATATATATGGATGTTCTGGCAAAGCTTGTTTTTGCTTGCTCTGGATCCTGCATCTGGCTCATCATCATCTGACTTCTGGTTCTTGGGACTTGAGCTAGCAGCTTACCTGTCAATCTTGGGATTCATCAGCCTCCGGAGTCTGTGAGCCAGTGGCCTGCTGTCTGACCTGCCAATCTTGGGTTTGTCAGTCCCTGCTGCTATGTGAGTCAGCAGATGCCTCCAGCTGGACTCCTGACTCACAGACTTGAGCCATTTCCTTGAGATAAATCTTTCTCTCTCTGTCTCTATATATATATGTATATACACTTCACTGGTTTTGCTTCTCTAGATAACCTAGCCTAAGACAACTTGGGATAACAAACCGGGCTCCAGCCCCTCGTCAATAACAGAGGAACTTAAACTCCCCCTCTGTTACCATCTTCCTAATATTTAAAGAATTTGCTGGCAATGTTAAAAATTGTGTCTTCTCTAGGTCAGATTTAACCTCATAAATGTTGTAAGTATACCAATGGTTAAAGGAAAAAATGACAAAGCAAAAAGGCAAATGACAAACTAGGAAATACTACTTGCAGCATACAAAAGATTAATTTCCTTCATATATTAAGAGATCTTATAAATCAATATGGTATTGGCGAAGAATATTGAATATACCATGGACTGCTGGAAGAATGAACAAATCTATCTTGAAAGAAGTACAGCCAGAATGCT
>NW_004444649.1:6984-8887 GCF_000243295.1 Trichechus manatus latirostris | reverse complement strand
AGAGCCCACCCTGCCTCCGGGCTCTGCCTGCCCACCACTATGTGAAATGAGACAGGCCCCAGGAGGGGCCCTCTAGGAGGCATGGGGGAGACAGACACTGGCCTCCACTGGTGAAGTTCAGCCGATGCTGTTCCAAGGAGCCCTGGCTGCCTGCTCAACAGGCAGTGGACTGTTTGCTTTAAAATAGTGTCCAAAAAATCACAAGTTTTGCATTATAAAAACAAAAAGAATTCTCTTACCCATGACACTAAACGTCATCTTGTTAAATGTTTAAAATTGATGCATTCTAACAAATAAATAATCCTTTAACTATATTATAAACTAACCTCTAAAAATATCTTATATGTTTGATATAATTGTTTCTAGGTGACTAGGTCCACTGAAACCAGAAAGGCTTGGTTCAATATTCATTAACTTTCACTTAAAACTCACAAAACAATAAAAATTAATAAACAGATCCTGTTTTCAAGATTAATAAACATAATAAACAAACATTAATAAACATAATAAACATCAATCTTGAAAACAGGATATGTTCATTAGTTTTGAAAACATATCCTGTTTTCAAGATTGATGAAAATATCCTATTTTCAAAACTTTGGGGGTCTTGTAACTTCAAGACCATCTATTTTTCAAAACTTACTGATCTTGTGATAGTCTTGTGACTGTTTAGCAGTTACATAAATGTCGCCCAATCAGAAATTTTGTTCAGAAGTTCCTGATAACTTTGTATAAGCATTTTAAGAATCCTAACTGATTATAGCACTCATTTACTGGGTAAACGCTGGTATTGCCCAACTTTAAAATTGTCTATTAAACTTGAATAGCAATTAATGATCTTCTGAGTTATTTTATAAAGTTATTTGGTGTCAGAAGTGGGATCAGGAGAAGACGACCCCTAACCGACCCTGTGAGTGACCATGTCCCGGCACCCACAGGACCCCTTGTGTCCAATGATCTCTCACAAACCACGGAGTCCAAGGGGTAAATCTCTCACAGATCTGAACCCTGTTCCCTTTGCATTTTGAGCTCCCATGTTTATTGAAGTAACTCAGACTAGAGATGACTTGGGCTTGGAGCCCATAATTCATCTTGGTAAATCAACCTTTTGTTCTATTTTATGTGCTTTCAGACAGCCGTTTGACAGACACCTCAGTCTAGGTGTAGCCTTCTTAGAGATTCTAAACATAGACTCCTTCTGTTTTAAGCCCCCTTCTCCTCCCCCTCTTAAAACCCCTGCTTCTTACATGTCTTCTCAGTAGGGAACCACATAATGTGGGTTTTTGAGTAAGTAAATTGACTATACCAAAGATAACTTGAATTTGTAAATGGCTGCTTCGGAAAACTGGATTCGCATTTGCTTTATCTTTTTCACTCTCGAGTCACGTGTTGTAATTTCTTAGAAGTAGATTAATTATACTAAAGATTAAATCTGTAGTGACCATTTCAAAGAATTTTGTTTGATGTCTAGGTTTTATTGGTTCTTATTTACTTTATTCAAACACTCTCCTTGGACTGGGTCCAAATCAGACTAGGGTACGACAGAGGCCCCAGGTAGTTTTTATTTGAAAATTCTCCTTGGACTGGGTACAGTGGAAATTGGTCAGGCCTCAAATAGTTTTTAAAATGGGTTCAGCTGAGCCCAAAGGGTCTAAGGTCCCTCCATCTTGAGCCTCTGACAAATTAATAAAATTTTGGACCTAAAGCCTACTTTTTGTCTGTGTGTGTTGCTTTGTGCTGTTTAAGAGTGTGCTATTGTCTAAAATTGTTGACTGCCTCCTGTCTTGGTTTTGTCCTGAGAGCTTGCCTTTGATCTAGAGAGAGTGTTCTGTCTGGCAATAGTAATTATGTTTTGTGGTATGTAGGCTTAAAATAATTTTTAAGATCTTTGGATAACTTAAAA
>NW_004444649.1:4486-5878 GCF_000243295.1 Trichechus manatus latirostris | reverse complement strand
TCCTGGAGATGATATTTGGTGGGCTGAGATGAAGGAGTGGTTTTCTAGATGGAGAACCTGGTAAGAGAAATTACTATTTGATTATTATGTATAATAATTCGATGGATACTTTGGTACTTGTTTTTATTGTTGGTGTGGGTTTTACTTTCAATGTTTTACAAAATTGGGGCATAAGGCTTTATTGACATTACTCCCCTCCCTTGCAGGCTCAAGGACAATCATGGAAGAGGGAGGGAGGCGTGTAAGATTGTAAGAGCTAGGCAAGAAGGGGTGGATTAAGAGGACCATAAAGAATACAAGATGAATCCTGCCCACAAAGGACTCTAGAAAAGAACTAGAGTGCCTGACTGAACAGTGACCTGAGCCAGGAAAAAAAGCACCCCAAACACCTGACTCCCTGATGATTTCAATTAGAACCTATTAATTAGTACAAAACAGCACTTGAACCACGATGAAAGGGACTTTATCAAGTCTTCCTGACTACTCATACCCCTGCAAAATCAAAAGACTTTGAGCTTTATACTCACACCTTAGAAACTAAGAGGAAATGGTGATTTTCTGAAAACTTAACTAATACTAGAGCTCAGTTTATAAGTATTAGTGCATGTTCTAATTACATTTATACAGATGGTTATTATTTCTCAGATGAAAATACTCTTTGTCCAGGTCTATTTCTTTTTAAAGATAAAGTATCTTTCAACTCTCGAAAGAAAATGTTCACTTAGTCCACTTTACTTCCCAGTACTGGTGAAAAATGTTTTCTAAATAGATCTAGAGTATGTGAACCAATCACTATATCGGTCATGGTTATATGCTTCCTTTTAGTATTTACTCCTCTTTAGCCTCGCCAGGACCTTGAGGAATCTTCCCTCCTGTGGCCTTAAAGGACATCATTTTGAATGTGGTCATTATGTCTACAAAGTGCTGCTACAAATTACATCAGAACTTCTTATTTGACTAATGGAGTAGTTCAAATTTCTTTCCACTTTAAACTACCTTCTGGAGAAATTAGAAATGTGAAAGCCACAACCCATTTAAGGATTGAGAAGAAATCATCAAACATCCAACTGAAGAGCTATCAAAAAAAAAGATCCTTTACTAAAGGGACTTCAATTTATTGTTCCACAGTGGTCATAATCACTGGAATCTCTGGAACAGACTTTGCTTATGTTGGACAAAAAATTATTAGAATACAATCAATGTTAGAAAAGGTTGACCTGACAACTTGAAAGTTCCATTGATATTCTGAATAATGCCATATATCCTTTGTCCACTAAAGTAACTCCAGTAAGAGTAATGACTTTACAAAACAGGTTGTTGCTGTTGTTGTTAGATGCTATTGAATCAGTTCTGATGCATAGTGACCCTACGTAAAACAGAATGAAACACTGC
>NW_004444649.1:0-3957 GCF_000243295.1 Trichechus manatus latirostris | reverse complement strand
GTCTTTTGAAGGACATTCATTGTTTTATCAAATCAGCTGCTTCAGGATGGTGGAGAACATGGTAAAACTAGTGAATTCCATGAGCGTGGGCCCATTGCCACACTTCATTGGCTATGAAGTGAGTCCCTTGAATTGAGGTGATGCTGTGTGGAATACCATGATGGTGGATAAGACATTCTGTAAGTCCACGGACAGTTGTTTTGGCAGAAGTATTGCATGCAAGAAAGGCAAATCTGTATCCAAAGTGTCTATTCCAGTAAGAACAAAATGCTGCCCTTTCCATAATGGAAGCAGTCCAATGTTATCGACCTCCCACCAGGTTGCTGGCTGATCACCTTGAGAAATGGTGCCATATCAGGGACTCAGTGTTGGTCTCTGCTACTGGCAGATTGAGCGCTCAGCAGTGGCTGTAGCCAAGTCAGCCTTGCTGAGTAGAAGTCCATGTGGCTGAGCCCGTGCATAACCTCCATCCCTGCCACTATGGAAACTTTGTTCATGAGCACACTGGGCAATGGCAGGAGTGGCTAGGGAAAGAGGATGACTGGTTTCCACAGAACGTGTCATCCTATCCACTTGATTGTTAAAATCCTTGTCTGCTGAGGTCACCCTTCGGTGAACATTCACGTGAGGCACAAATATGTTCACTTCTTTGGCCCATTCAGAGAGGTCTATCCACATATCTCTTCCATACTTCCTTCTCTCCAATTTTCCAATCATGTTCCAAGTCCCTGATTATCTAGCCAAAACATTGGCCACAGGCCATAAATCAGTATGCAATCGCATATCTGGCATTTCTCCTTCCAAGCAAAGTGAACAACCATGTGCATTTCTCCAAGTTCTGCCCACTGGGAGAATTTCCCTTCACCATTGTCATTCAGGGAGGTCCCAGAAAGCAGCTGTAGTACTGTCGCTGTACACTTTTGAGTGTTGCCTGCGTATTGCCCCGGCATGAGTTTTCTCTTCCTCAGTCAAATAATCATAAGAACACCTCATAAGGTCATAGGTGCAGACTGGGAGATGGAAGGTAATATAACAGGAGTGGAGACCATGGGCATTTGGTCCACTTCCTCATGCAACCTACGTACATCTGCAGGTCCTTATCAGGCCCAATCTCGTATATACCGCTTCCATTTAGATGCAGTGCTGCTGTGCATGTCCAACTTTATGGCTCTGTGGATCAGACAACACCCAGTTCATGATGGTCCGCTGAGGCCTCATGGTGACTTTGTAGCTCATGGTTAAGTGACCAGTCTCTACTAAGGTCCAGTAACAAGCAAAAAGCTGTTTTTCAAAAGGAGAGTAGTTATCTGCAGAGGATGGCAGGGCTCTGCTCCAAAATCCTAAGGGTCTGCACTGTGATTCACCAACAGGGGCCTGCCGAAGACTCCAAGCAGCATCTCTATCTGCCATGGACACTTCAAGCACCACTGGATCAGCTGGATCATATGGTCCAATTGGCAGAGCGGCTTGCACAGCAGCCTGACCCTGTTGCAGAGCCTTCTCATGTTCTGGGCCCCATGCAAAACTAGCAGCTTTTCAAGTCACCTGATAAAGAGGCTGGAGTAGCACACCAAAATAGGAGATATGTTGTCTCCAAAATCCAAAATGGTCCACCAGACATTGTGCCTCCTTTTTTAGTTGTGGGAGAGGCCAGATACAATAACTTATCCTTCACTTTAGAAGGAATATCTCGACATGCCGCACGACAGTGGACTCCTACAATATTCACTGAGGTGAAAGTCACCTGAATTTTTGTTGGATTAATTTCCCACCCTCTAGCACACAAATATGAGTCAGAATCAACTCAACGGCAATAGGTATTGTATATATATTGTAACACACAAATGTTTCACAAATAAGGCCAGTGTCATTGACATTTCTTCCTTACTAGGTCCAATTAGCATAATATCATCAATGTAATGGACCAGTATGACGTGTTGTGGAAGGGAAAGGTGATAAAGGCCCCTGCAGATTAAATTATGACATAGGGCTGGAGAGTTCATATACCTCTGAGGTAGGACACTGAAGGTGCATTGCTGGGCTTGCTAGCTGAAGGCAGACTGCTTCTGTTGGTCCTTCGAAACAGGTATGGAAAAAAAGGCATTAGCCAGATCAACAGCTGGTACCAGGAGACATATTAATTTGCTCAAGCAATAAAGTTACGTCTGGAACAGCAGCTGCAATTGGAGTCACCACCTGGTTAAGCTTTCGATAATCCACTGTCAATCTCCAAGATTCATCTGCTTTTTACACAGACCAAATGGGCGAGTTGAATAAGGATGTGGTGGGAATCACCACCCCTGCATCCTTCAAGTCCTTGATGGTGGAAGTAATCTCTGCAATCCCTCCAGGAATGCAGTATTGCTTTTGGTTTACTATTTTCCTAGGTAGGGGAAGTTCTAGTGGCTTCCACTTGTCTTTTCCTACCATAAAAGCCCTTACTTCACTTGTCAGGGATCCAATATGGGTGTTCTGCCCTGTTGCTGACTATATCTATTCCAATTATGCATTCTGAAACTGGGGAAATCACTACAAGATGGGTTCAGAGGACCACTGGACATACTGTGAGATGAACCTGAGCTAAGACTCCATTAATAACTGACCTCCATATGTCCCCACTCTGACTGGTAGGCCACAGTGACGTTTTGAGTCTTCTGGAATTAGTGTCAGTTCAGAGCCAGTATGGAGTAACCCCCCAAAAGTCTGATTATTTCCTTTTGCCCAATGAGCAGTCAGTCTCATAAAAGGCCGTAGATCCCATTGGGGAAGGCTGGGAGAAAGATTAACGGTATAAATTTTTGTCAGTGTAGTGAGGTCCTCTTTCAAGGGGACTCAGCCTCCCCTTCATTCAAGGAGTTGTGGCTGTTTAAACTGACTCAAGTCTGGGAATTGACTGAGGGGCTATGACTCTATGTTTTGGCGATTCAAGTTAGACTGCTGTTCACTTGACCTAGAATTCTTCAGCTTGTACAGATCAAGTAAATATTTAGCAGATTTTCCACCTATTTGACTCCTAGGGATACCATGACTAAGTAGCCAACGCCATAAGTCCATACACATCAGACTATTCTGATTACTGCTTTGGTTCCACTGTCCATTACGGTAACCATGCCCATCTTGTCTTTGTCCATTGAGTGCTGCCACATGGACCCTACCACCACAGTGTCCAATCAGCCCCATTGTAGTTAGGTGTCTTAATTCAGTTAGGGCAGCTCCCACTGTCAAATCTGACTTATTTTATAGCAATTAGAGCAGTACTCAAGGATGCTTGGGCTCCATTCACAAATTTGTTCATTACTGTTGTGGTAAAAGGTGTGTTCTCTGGGTACTCCATGTGTGGGTCCTTGAGTCTAACCTGATCAATCCACTCTGACATGCCAATTTCCCTAAGCCTTTGGATACCTTCTTCTACAGTACACCAATGCAGGTCTGGTACTTCAACTTGATTTAGTGTAGGCTACCGTGTAATCCATGCTTCAGTGAACCAACCAAATAAAACTACCAGATCCTTTCCTAACCTCTCAAGCTGAAACACTGAATCTGTCCTTAGTGGGCCCATCAATAAACTCAGACTGATCCAATTTTATGTTCCTTGCACCATTATCCCACACCCTTAATAGCCATTCCCGCACATATTCCCCAAGTTTTTGTTTGTACATATTAGAAAAGCCAAGCAGTTCTTTCGTAGTGTTGTGTACCTTCTCCTGGGTCACACTTGTACTTTACCTTTTGGGGCTTACTGGGACTTAAGTCTACTTATAGGTCTAGAAGCAAAAATGGGTGGTGGGGATGTAGTTTGAGAACATTCAGCAATATCTTGTAAGGCATCTGCCTTACTCGATACCCCAGGCAATGACTCAGATGCCTCCCCAGGCAGTATCTCAGACAAAGGCTCTTCAGACGCAGTTGGGTTAATCTCATCAGATGGGGGAGGAGAGGCTAATGGTTTTGTTGGCA
>NW_004444648.1:7990-18269 GCF_000243295.1 Trichechus manatus latirostris | reverse complement strand
CAGGCCTCTACTGCTGGGTGTCAGTAGTCCTCGTGCCCCGCCGCCACCTCACTCCCCACCATGACACCAGAAACGTTTACAGACTTTGCCGGATGTCCTCCTGGGGGGCAAAACGGCCCCTGAACGAGAACCACAGCTTTAGGGGTGTCTGTCTCGTTTATTCTTTTACAACCACTCATTCTTTTTGCTGTCACGTTATGTAGTTTTTTCAAAAAGCCTTCCGAGTTGGGTCAGACGCCCAGGGGAGGTAACTAGCTGTCAGAGCGGACTGTCTAAGCCCTGGCCTTAGCGGTTAACAGTGCTGGACAGACACGTGCACGGGGAGTGACGGACGTGGGAGATGTGCGTTAGGGGACTAGGAGTGGGGTGTCAACAGGTAGGTAAGTCATCTCGTCTGAAAAAATCACCAGGTTTTGTCACATTAATTAGCTTTTGGCATCCAGGACCATGTACCCCTCCTGTTAAATATTAGCCAAGTGAAATATTTCACAGGTATTTCTGGCTTGGGGTCATGGGAAAGGTTGAAGGGGCAGCTGAGTAGGTGGTTCGGATCCGCGTGATGGAGGCAAACAGAAACATCCACCTATGTCAGGAGCGGAAGGGGGGTTTGGGGGGGTGGGGAGGTGACCGATGACCCCGCTGTTCCTCACAGGGCGAGAGAGGCTGGATGCGGATTGTCACCAGCACCTACAAAGGCGGGAAGGGTGACAGCTACAACCTTGCCGTGGAGAAGTCCTGCACTTTCGGGGACCCCATTGTTTAAGGTGGCTCTGGAAGAGCAGCTGGTTGAGGAACAGGATCATGAATTAACCGGGAAGGGGGGACCTACTGTGTGCACACCAGGTTGGGGCTGCCTGGTGTGAAGGAACTGGGGTGACAGAGTATCAGCCGTAATGACACTGAGTGAGGACAGCACCCGGCGGGGTGACAGAGCGTCCCTGGGGGTCTCAAGCAGCAGGACTTAACCCCTGCAGAGGGTTAGCGGCCGCCCTGACGTGTGGACGGGCCCGCAGATGGCTCTGCATTTCCTCTCTGGCAGCTGTGGTCTCCAACATGGCATTTACATGGTAAAGTAATTCAGATTTGTCACCAGTTCTTCTGTCGCCTTGGAATCATTGGGGAGAGGGGTAGCAGTGATTTCTAATTGCCCAAGTGACGAATAAAATACAAGACCCCACATAAGCACTGAGCCTGAGTGTGCCTTATTTACACATGAGCACAACAGAACAGCGGACTCGATACCTTTCAACCCAGCAAAAAGACTTTATTTTTTTTTTAATTTGCTTTAATTTACCAACAGCAATTTCAATAAAATATCAATTCACTAATCTGCTTCTTTTGAGAAAACTTAAAAGTCAGCTTTGAAGGCAGTTCATTCTGACACCTGTTCTTACCAGTGAAGCAATTAGTCTCTGTTTTTGAATTCCTTCCACCCGGGCCGGAGAATGGAGTCACCCCGAGAGGAACGAGGACCCAGCACCCCAGCGAAATGCCACTGCTGACAGGGTGAAGGGGCGGCATCCCCGACAGCCGTTCCCGCGGGCGCTGCCGAGTATCTCTCCCCTCCCACCAGGGTCCACTTCCAAGGGGCCGACGGAGCCTCTTCAAACAAGTTTCTCGAAAGGGTTTTTCCACAGCTGTTCTGGAAGGTTCTGCTTCAGCTCTGGAGGCTGGCCTACGTCAGTTCACCATGATGAAGTTAGATTTGCAGTGAGCTGTAACGGGAAACGGTCACCGGGTTAGAAACAGGGTGGACACGGGCAGTATCTTGCACTGCGGCGAAGGCAGGTTCACGGCCGCCCTACCGATGAATTCCGTGACGGGGTCATGCTCGCCTTCCGTTTTAATGGTGCCTGCGATGCTGTCGTTTTCCAGGATGGGGAGGAAGAGCTGCACGAAGTCAGAGGTGTACGGGGGGGCGATGACATCCAGCACCTGGGAGGGAAAGCCGGCCAGCTCTTCTCGTCAGCGGCGCGCGCGGGCGGCGCACAGCCCAGCTGAGGAAATGGCAGCCAGCGGGAGGAAACCACCCGCCCCCTCCTCTGCCTTTCCCGGCGGCAGTGCCAGCCTCGAGCAGTAAGACGCCCGGGGGGCAGTGTAGGCGAAAGCAGGCGCTACAGCTCCAGGCAGGTGGGGTGCTGGGTGCAGGGGTTCACTGTCGTCCCCATGGTTATCAGAAAGCACAACCCTCAGCCAGACACGAAACGGGCAAACTCGTGCCTCCAGGGCAGCGCGAGGGTAAGCGGCACGAGACGTGCGACAGACAGTGCGCGGCTGACCTCAGTGACGAAGTAGCGAATGAGGGAAATGTCAGTGTCCAGCTTCTCCAGGCACTTCCGGATGTAGCTGACCACAGGAAGTACATAACCGCGGCTCAGCAGGTGAACCATCCTGTCCAGCAGGGTCTTCTTCAACTCCAGCTACAGGCGGGAGCAGGGGAGCCTGTCAGCAGGGGACCCCACCTCCCGTCCCCGCCCCCACCACACGCCCCGGGGTCACCGGCTCGCCTGCTCCATCACGTCCAGCTGCGAGTGCTCGGTCTCAAAGAGCTTGACCAGCAGCTGCAGGACCTGGGGGTGCAGGAGCTGGTGGCAGGTGCTGATCTACAAACAGGCCGGGAGCCTCACTGAGCAGCTGGCCCCGCTGCGGGCTCATGCTCCCTCAGCGCAGAGAGCAGCTGTCACTGTTACCGCCAGCACTGCTGAGGAGGACGGCCCCGCCACCCCAGCCCAGGACCGGTCAGCCTCCAGGCCATTGCTCAGCCTTCCAGTAAACACTCAGTAAACACCGAGACGCCCACAGACTCCATGAAACTAGCTCCTCAAGAGGACAATCCTCATAGGCTGGAAAGGACTGGCTTTGCAGAGGTCACCTTCTGAGTCATGGAATCACTGCACTGCAGGACCAGGTTACAGAGCAGAGCACAGACGCGCCGGCACTGGGGGTGCCCGTCCACCGCCCCTACCTCATCCAGTAACGCCAGGTGGACTGGGGTGTGGTCAGTCTGCAGCTGAAAGTACCGTGGTTCTGATACAGTCCAATCCACCCACTTCAGGACACCCATTGCCACCACTGGAAACCTACAGGGAACCAGGCAGAATGCTTCCTTTAAACAAGCACTTAAAAACACACACCATCTACGCTAGAAAAGCACTAAGGGCAGGGAGGGTACAGCAAACACCACCCCCAAACTGCTCCGACCGTTCCCTCCTCACTCTGCCTTTCCAGTGGGAAGCTGACTAGGGAACAGTCAAATGGCATTAGCGTCCTCTCAACCCTGCGATGCAAGAACCTGAATTCAGTTCTCTGTTCACCTGAAACCACTTCACTGGCTTAAAAGGAACAGATCATTAACACAAAACAGCGGCCCGGCGGGCTGGGCTGAAGTGGACCTTGGTTTTCTTGGTCCCCGGTATGAATGAACGGGAGGAAGGTTCAGGTACCTGAGAGGACGCACCTCAGCGTTTCTGGGGAACACCTAGAGACATGACTGACAGCATCACAAGTTCCCAGCTCAGCAGTGCTCTGCTGGTCTAACTTTTACGATAAACAATCCTCTTTCTTCAAATCAATTTTCATAACTCTGGCTGGTCTTCCTTTTACTTGGTCCAATCTGTGAGGATTTACAAAACGTTCTTCCAGCCAAGTAAACACCTGGAAACTACTCATGCTGCTAAAACCATTTAAAGTTCTCTACGTACTTTGGAAACGTAAAAACAAAGTAGAAGGAGTAGGTACCTCTTATTAGGCCTTTTTTTGAGCTTTCACTATAAAAATTCAAGCCACTTCCTCCCCAAAGGATGAAGTTGAGAGGCAGGTGTCCCCTGCTCACCGGATACACTGATAAAGTGTGCTCAGCTCTGCCACCAGCTCAGAGGCCCCTTTGTTCTCGTTGCAACACAAGTTGTGAACAGTTTCGACAGCCTTCGACGTTGACTTCAGCTCATCTTTGTTGATGCTGACTCGCTTGTTCTGAAACACACACATCGACAACCCCAGGCGGGGCCGACTCCCTGCCGTCTGGGGTCATGGGGGGTTGGCCCCCTCTCTCTGCAAACCCACCTCCCTATCTCTGATGCTCAGAGTCAACGTAACTGTCAAATGTCACAGTCCCACAAGGTACAGGAACGAAAACCCAGTAAGACTGGTGTTTGGCTGTGGCTTATGGAAATCGGTTTCATTTCTTTAGTCACACTTCACATGAGAGTTTGCACAAGTATCAGAGATACTG
This sequence comes from Trichechus manatus latirostris, assembly GCF_000243295.1. Taxonomy (NCBI): domain Eukaryota; kingdom Metazoa; phylum Chordata; class Mammalia; order Sirenia; family Trichechidae; genus Trichechus; species Trichechus manatus. Next base: position 14,038 of record NW_004444648.1, on the reverse strand, counting down.
CACACACGTTCCTTGAGCTGTTCAGCACTGTGACTGTTCTATGCACACTAGCCCAGCTGGAGCTCTCCTGCAGCCCCATGCCCGGTGCCCCCAAAAGCGGAGCAGGACGTCCATCTCCCTGGCAGTACCTTCTTCCAGGCCTCCACCACACTCGCCGCGTAGGCCACGATGTGGATGTACTTGTGCTTGTGGTCCTGGTTGATCCTGGCCCCAGGTTTGAAGAGTGACTGCATGAACAGGTCCAGGAAGGCCGGCACCCGGATCTGCGGAGACAGAGCAACTCCTTTAAAGGGACCCAGGACGGAGACGGCTGGCGAGTCCGCACGCCCTTCAGCAGGAATGCACTTGGTGACTTAGAGGAACATGGATGTTCCAAAGCAAGCCTCCCAACGAGAACAATAACTGTTAGTACTTATTCAAATGAGGAGCAACTCGGGGGAAAGGAAGACACGATGCTTAGGGGACAGTGAGCTTCTGTTAAGGGTGATGGAAGAATCCGGGAGCGGTTCACGGTGACGGCTGAACAACATGATGGGTGTAAGTGATGTCACCGCACAGAGCGCGTGAAGACTGCAGAAGTGGCAAATGCTCTCTCACTCATATGCTCACCACAGTAAAAGGAGAGAGAGACACAACTTACTAGCTCCACAGGAGGCGGGTCCATGCTCGTGAACATCTTGAACAGGACGGTGATGTCGGCAGGGTTCAGGGCGCCTTTGGACAGCATGGCGCCCAAGGCCTGGCAGGCGCGGGGGTAGGAAGCGGCCGTGCCTAAGGCCAGCGTGATCTGACTCGCGTCGTGGCCCCTGAGACAGTCATACACACCATTAGGAACGCAGGACATTTCTCCTTTTCTTCTCTGTACTCAAGGCTTTGAATGGCTGAGGCCCGTGTGTTGTTCCCGTTTCTGTCACGCGCCGGTATACCGACTAGCGGACCCATAAACAACACTCAGGGCAAACTGGGAAAGAATGATTCAAACGGAGCTTGCAGACTTTATCGAAGGAGCCACACACTTTTTAAATACCTTATTGCGACTCCATTAGTAGTAGAAAAAGGAGCCCTGGTGGCACAACAGTTAAACACCCAGCTTAACCGTTGGCGGTAAAAACCAACCAAGTGGCTCCGTGGAAGAAAGACCTGGCAATCTGTTCCCATAAATATTACAGCCTAGGACACCGTATGGGGCAGTTCTACTCTGTCACATGGGGTCGCTATGAGTCGGAATCAACTCAACGTCCCCCAACAATGACAGGAGTAGGAAACAAAACTACTAAGAGCTAATTTTGTTCTGTAAGCTTTGGACCATGAAGTAACAATCAGATTACTGAATAATTACCACAGGGCTACTGTTACTTCCTACTGACGAATCCCAGTACAGGAAACTGCAGATTCCTGAATCCAGTGAACTGCAGAACCAAGCACCCCAACAAAAGGTTCACCAAAGCGACACGCAAACAAGCAAGCTGTCCACAGGATTCACAATCAGCCTGACTCTCCCAGATCTACTGGACGGAAGGAAGGTCACCTGTGTCACCACAGAAGGCCCCAGATGTGTGGGCAGGGGAGAGTGGGGAGCTTTTTGGGGACTACGAGGGAAGGGCGGCTGGGCAGAAAGGCCGCTCTTACTTCTCCTGAGCAAAGCGCTGGACCTCCTGGGCGATCCTGCGCACGGCGGAGCCGCCCTGCTCCTCCTGGGCCAGCACGGACATCATGGCCTGGGCAAAGAGGTAGGTGTGCTCCCCGTGGCACACCATCTTCTGAAAAACGCAGGGAGAGAGGGTGTGGGGTCTCACGGGGGCAGCACTGACAGGCAAATACAAGAGGGTCACACTTGAACAGTCCTGCATGGTAGCGAGCATCTCTGGGGAGGCTCCTTCTGGCCTGGAGAGTCTCTAGACAGGGAGCTTCACCCAACCAGCCTCCTCCTCATGTGAGGCGCAGAAGGTAAAGAACTCACAGCAAACTCAGGGAGATTTTTTTCCAGGTTTTCTTCTCCTCCATCTAAAATTGTGGCTAGAGAGGTACGGAGCACCCTCGAAAACACTTCTAACTGCTGGCAAGCCGTGGATACGCTGGTGATCTCCCCTTGGTATCCTGCATCAGAGATAAGCTACGGCACAAAAAGAAGTGAGACACGGCGCCAATGTGCAGCGACCACAGAGCCTACACAAAGCTGGCCTGTCGTCGGTGTCTCTGATGACCGGTCCAGGGGCCTCAAAGCTTTTCCTCTGAGCCTGGTTCCCACTCACTAGACAAGTGACCCAGGCTAGCCATTGCTCTCCTTGGTTTCTTCCTCTGTGAGATGGAGAAGCAGACCTGGCACTCTTAAAGGGTCCTCTCAGAACACCACTGCCTCCCTCAATATGCGCCTGCCAGATCCTAAAGTACAGTCAATGCTGAGCCAAAAACACAGGTACCGATTCTATGCCTTGCCTTTCTCAACTTTAAGGCTTCCAAAGAGAAATGAAGACCATCAGCAAAATGCAGATATGATATTTCAAAGGGAAGAACACCAACCAACCAAAAATCACCCTTGCTCACAAACACTGCCGTCCCTTCTCCAACCCCAGCGCGTGTCCCACCTTCACCGTGAAGTTGAGCATCAGACAGTCAGGATGGGCTTCTGCCAGCTTGTAGAAGAGATCTCTCCATGTGGTGTGTGCGATCATCTGTTCAAGCCACGCCGGGGTCTGCCAACAAACACATGGTAAGGAAAGAGGCCTCACTCTGCTGAAGTGAAGACGAGGTATCAACAACCAGTGGATATTCCAGCTGCAAGAGCCCCCGTAAGCCTCTAGCTCCATCCCCCGAGTCCCCAGAGCTGGTTACGGCCACAAGGTTAGCTGAGTGGCAGGGCTAGAGTGCCTGAACACCCCTCACAGCTTTTGGAAGATCTAACACAAGAGGGGACTGAGAGATGCTTCTAGGAATATTCCAGAGTCCAGCACAGCCCATGCGCACTGGAGGCGCACCACACGCACAGACAGCTCGCCCAGAGAAGCCGTATGCCCTTGACAAAAGAGAAAAGGGTAACTTTTTATTTTTTCAATTATTTTGTTGTTGTTGTTGCGAATATACACAGCAGAACAGACACCCATTCGACGGTTTCTACAGGTACAATTCTGTGACCACTGATTACATTTTTCAAATTGTGCAACCATTCTCACCTTCCTTTTCCAAACTGTTCCTCCTCCATTAACATGAACTCATTCCCCTTAAGTTTTCTATCTTTCGAGTTCTTATTGTCAATTTAATCCCATATAGATAGTTCTTAAAAGATAACAATGCTCAAGACAGATGTTTTTTTACTAATTAAGCTAAACTACTGTTTGGTTTTAAGAAGACTTCAAGGAATATTTTTGCTTTAAGGTTTAAAGGTTATCTCAGGGCAACAGTTTCAGCGGTTCATCTAGCCCCCATGGCTCCAGAAAGTCTGGATTCCATGAAACTCTTGAATTCTGTTTTACAATTTCCCCCTCTTGATCTTCTATAGAATCTTTGACCAAAATGTTCAATAATGGTAGCCAGGCACCATCCAGTTCTGGTCTCATGGCAGAGGAGGCTGTTGTTCACAGAGGTAATCAGACACATCCTGCCATGAGAAAAGTGTAATTTAAGCAGTGCAGGTGGTTTTCCCATCACCGCACGTGACAGGGATGATACTGCATCTCTCAACCTCGCACTGTGTGACTGACAGCCCAAGCTGCACTCTGAGTCCACCATCCCAACTCTGCCAAGGCCAGGCTTCCACGGGCAGCTCCCAGCCTGACCAAGCACAGCAGGAACACTAAGGTAGGCCCACTCCTCAGAGATGTAGAGTCCTGTGATGGGCGGCTGTGGCGTGAAGACTCCCACCACCCTGCTGAACCCTTCCTAGGACTACAGTGCGTCTCAGACTCTTCCCATCCACCCACCTTCCCTCCCTCCCATCGCCTTCCTGAGGCAGACCCGCAGCGCCGTCTGACGGCAACCCCAGCCTCCACCAGCCCCTCCCCACTTTCCCTCACAGGTGTCTCCTCAGTAATCTCTTGCCCATCTTACACCTGCTTCTCGGAGGGAACCTCACACAGCTTGTACCCTCGAGTCAGTCCGTCAGTGAACCTGCTGCTCCTCCTTCCCACCCCTGCACGCGGGCCTCTCACTTCCTGACTACAACATGTGAAGGCCACTTTGACCATGTGCAACTTCCGTCTCCCACCCTGATGGCAGTACCATGCTGTTCACTGCCCACATAATACGCCACACCTAGGAACTGGTACTAGAAAAAGAAAGGGTCTTCCTCACCTCGCCTTCTTCAGTAAAAATAGAGTCTGCTCTGCGGGGGTCAAAATGTTTGATGAGTAAACTCTTCAAGTGATTTTCCACCGTCTCCTGAACCTGCACTGGCTCCACACCTGAGAGAAAACATAAACAACGAGATGGAAAACGGCCGTCTTGCAACTCCGCGTATCACTCCAGAAAAACGGTCAAAATTCTATATGTGACTCAAGTGTCACAAGATTGCATTTGTTTAGGATGTTGGAGCACTTACAAAAGGGAATATTTATTAATTATATTCAGTGATAAGAGCCAGGATGTTCTACCCTTGTCTACACAGAAAAGATGGTACCATCTTCAAAATCTCACTAAGGACAAATGGTCAAAACAGGCAGGTGGGAGGATGGGTGCAAGGAGAGGCCAGCCAGGAGCAGCCCCCTCATATCTAGTAAGCGTGTCAGCTTCGCAAAGCAGTGAACCGGCTCATTTCCAGGCAGTCCTTGCCTCGGTGATGTCATCTGTACCCGCTCAGTGGATTTACAGTGAGGCTCTACTTCGATCATATTAGCTAAAAGCCACAGTCACACCCAGTCCTGAATTATCCATCATTTACTGCATGCCACAATAGATCTCTCGAAAATGACGTACTGAACATACACTGTCTAATCCTGTAATTCTCCAACATGGCAGGGAAAACAGCTCAATGCGAATCACATTTGCAGGCGCTCTGTAAACCTCAATTATTGAATCAAAATAACAATCAAGCAGACGAAGACAGGTAAGAAGTTCAGTGTCTACGTATACAAGTCTCACACACGAGGAAAACAAAGGCATTCCCAATTTATCGGCATTACAGCGATCCAACCGTCTATTAAAAAGTGGGGAAGGGGACAAGCAAGGGTGAGGCCCTCCAGCACCTGTCTGGATGAGCCACTCGGCCAGCAGGTTCACGGTCTGGGCCACAGCAGTGTAGTTCTCCGACAGAAGCTGGATAACATTCTCTGGAGACCCTCCCGCCTGAAAATACCTAGAGAAAGTAACAGAGCAGCTATTAAACTACAGTGAATGCGAGTGAGCGTGGGGCTGGCCGACGAGATGGACAGGGAGGAAGACAGGCAGGTTTCAGATTTTTAAAAGGGGGAACCCCCCAGACGCCTTCCATCCCAGTATCACATTACTTTTACTTTTACATATCATCTTCTGGGTCTATTACAAAGTTTTTCCTAAATCATCCTCCCTGCCCAACACAAAGAAGCGTCCCCACGTACCTCTTTAGCGTGTTAAAGATGGAGGGTTCCATGATATAATCCCGGGTAGAAAATTTGTGTAGGCATTCCTGCTGGACCTCTGCATCATCTTCTCCTTCCCCATAGTCGTCCTCCTGCTGCTGGGAAATGCCACGACCCACGTGACTTCGCCTGAATAAACACCCCGAAACAATCTCACCCCGCTGCTGCTGTTGTGTGCTGTCCATTTGATTCTGACCCTTAGCAACCCTATGAGGCCAGAACAGAACTGTCCCTTAGGGTTTCCGAGGCTGTGATCTTTACAGGAACAGATCTCCAGGTCTTTCCTCCAGCAGAGCCACTGGTGGGTTCGAACCACTGACCATTTGGTTAGCAGCCGAGCGCTTAACCACTGTGCCAGCAGGACTCCTTCATGTCACCTTCGATCTGAGTGACACTGTTTCTGAAGTGCCCCACACGTTTACCTGACTTTCACAACAGTCTCGTGAAGCGGGCAGGACGAGCACTGAGCGGTTAAGAAAACGCCTCTGGAATCACTCCA
>NW_004444648.1:0-1118 GCF_000243295.1 Trichechus manatus latirostris | reverse complement strand
AGCCTTCCTTTCCATCATCTTTCATGCTGATGCCACAGTTATCTTCAGAAGCCACAAATCTGATGTCACTCTCCTGTTTAAAGTTTCCTATCTCCCTCAGGAAAAAAAAAAAAATTCCCAACTCTTTAGCCTTGCCCTTCCCACTGTTCATTGGTCCAGGGTCATTTCTTGTCGTTCTCCATAGGCAACCTGCTGCCAGACTGAACTATTTGTTTCAGTAGCTCTTGGCTTCTGGGCTTCACATCACAGTAGTCTCCTTACACATCTTCCTGCCTCCAAGAAGCCATCTAACATGGAGTCAAGTGCACAGAATATGGGACACAAAAATTGATCTACCACTATCTTTCAAAACCCAGCTCACGCCATTCTCTGTCAGCTCCCGACTTTCTCTTGCTCCTCCAAGCAGAGTCATGGTTAGAATGAACGTGAACGGAACATCTGGGCCACCCCTCTCATCAATGAGAGCCCACTAGGCTCAATGAGCCAAATCAGGATCATGATTACAGTTCTCCATCAGCAGGACCCAGACACGGCTCTGCCATTCCCACCTGGGTAAGCCAGGGCAACTAACTCATGTGTTGTCTTTAAAATGAGGGCGGTGGTGCCCTGGTGGCGCAGTGGTTAAATGCTCAGCTGCTAAGCAAAAGGTCAGCTGTTCAAACCCACCAGCCACTCCTTGGAAACCCCATGTGGCAGTTCTACTCTGTCCTACAGGGTCACTGTGAGTCAAAATTGACTCCACAGCAACATGTTTGGTTTTCTGGGTTTTGGACTAGATGATTTTAAAGACATGTCCCAGTTCTAAAATTCTACGACCCAAAGGCTCAGTGTGCCAAGTACTATGACATTCTGAACAGGATGCCCCAAACACCAACCCACCACTAAGACCTTAAGTTTCTCTCACTTGGATCATCTCGGTAGTCAGCGGTGTGATAAAAGTGGCAACAGTGACAGAGGATCTGGGTTTGGAGCCCCACTCCCCCATTTATGAGCTCTGTGACCTTGGGCAGATCACCAAGTCTTTGTGCCTCACTTTCTTCACTTACAAAACCTGCATGTAACATTCAACTCCAAACTTGAGGGTGGAATGAGATAATGCACGAAAGCACCTATTGCAG
>NW_004444647.1:17693-18359 GCF_000243295.1 Trichechus manatus latirostris | reverse complement strand
CAGGTGATGATAGTCAAGATTCCTCCCAGTGTCAAAGCTAGGTGATTGATCCTACATCATTCAGTGAAAGACACTGCTAGAAAAGCTGTGTTTTTTCTGAGCAACTGTTTTTGCTTGTTTTTTGGCAATTGCTTATAGAACACTTACAATTAGCTATTGTGTACTGTTCTAAGAACTCTATGTACCTCAATATATTTAATCCCCCCAGTAAACATATGTGGTATTATAGGCATTGCTACTACTCTGCTTTACGGGCAAAAGGACTGAGCACAAAATGATTTAGTCAAGGTCCCACAGTTAGTAAAAATGAAGCCAAATTGAATCTATCAAAGCTGTCTAGCCACAGAGTCCATGTTCTTACCTTGATAGTAATTTGCTTTTATATTATCAACAACTGAATTGTGTAACAATCAAGCATCCCTCTTTAAAATAACTCAGTTTACTTCTTGTTTTTATCAAGTGTACAAGCCCTGGGAGTATGCATTTTAGGTACTAGGTTCACCCTCCAGCTGTCTTCTGCCTGCTTGCTTTTCTTTCAATTCCCACCCCACCAGATGCATTTTTTCTTGTCTATGAGTATCTCTTTGCAATTTACCAAAACATTCTTTTTGGAAGAAGGTAAGAAATAAAAAACAAATAAATAAACTCCCATGAAGAGAAATGAAG
>NW_004444647.1:15617-17063 GCF_000243295.1 Trichechus manatus latirostris | reverse complement strand
TGCTATTAGGTTTTAGTGGACAAGGGCTGAATCTGCTAAATGTCTTACAGTGAGGGAGACAGTTCCACACAAATTTCAAATGCCCCACTGGTAATTTATGTAAGTGAAAGACCTCTGTAGTTATCTGAGCCTACCATGTAACTCCATTTTACATATTTTTAAAAAGGATATTTAGCATGGTTTTAATATGCACTGAATTTTATATGTATGAATTTTTATACATTTAATATGTACAAATTTTCCAGGAATGCAACTCCCGTGTAAACTGAAAGAAGATTGTACTTTGTTTTGGAATTTTCCCAAGAATTGTTCACCACTTTGAATATTCCATCATCAACAAGAGCACTGTTTCTGGTATTTGAGCAAACAATACAACACACTGGTATTTCGCATTTGTAGCTGTCACATTCACGGTGATTCTACTTGCATATACACAAATATGCTCACATATCCCTTATCTCAAAATGTTAAATATAAAGAAAAATTGTCAACAATAGATATTATCTGAGTATTGTCTTACTTCTCTTACATCCAAACTTACTTATTAAAAGTAGGAGCAAGCACGGGCCAACTTCATTTGTCTCTAGCGTAGTCCTGTCTGAGCATTTCCAGATTGAAGTATATACCACACTTTTTGCAAATAACGTGCCCACATATATAATGTGCATAGCGCGCCTAGAAAAATAACACACAAGGGGTTTGCATGGTCAGCAAAAAAACATATAACATGTGTTATTTGCAAAAAAATACAGTACTGTTTTATTACAAATCACTTTCCATTTATTTTCCCTCCATATAACAGGGAATTATATTACTTTTTTAAAAATTTGATTACCTATGGATTTCTTTTCAGGATAGCAAAGGGCGCATTACAAATAGATGTTTAAAATGATGGTATTGGATCTGATACGGTTGAAAACCACTGATCAAGGCCTCAAAGGTATAGGTTCCTGGCATATGTAAGCATCTTCAACTGCATGATTCCAGCTTAACGTAACAATGTGCAGAATTTGATAGATGTGGCTTCACATATTTCTGCTTCACTCAAATTCATTTATTCATTCATCAAATAAATTATTGAATACTACCATGTGGTGGTTCAGTGGTAAACTTCTTGCCTTCCATGCGAGAGACATGATTCGATTCCCTGCCAGTGCACCTCAGGCACAGCCACCACCCATCTGTCAGTGGAGGCTTGCTTGTTGCTATGATGCTGAACAGGTTTCAATGGAACTTCCAGACTAACTAAGATGGACTAGCGAGAAAGGACTGTTGATCTACTTGTGAAAATCAGCCAGTGAAAACCCTGTGGACCACAATGGTCAGATCCTGTTGTGCATGGCGTCCCCATGAGTCAGGTGGCTGACTCAAAGGCAGCTAACTACGATACCACCAGGTGATAGACACTGTGCTGTGTTACAAGGACAGTTTGCTTAAAGTGCTTTA
>NW_004444647.1:11422-13355 GCF_000243295.1 Trichechus manatus latirostris | reverse complement strand
AAAAAGAAAGACTACTTTCAAAGAAACAACAATAAGACCAATATCTGAGTTTTCAACAGTTACAAGAGAATCCAGAAAATAATGAAATGGTGTCTGCATAGTATTGAATGAAAATGAATGTCAACTTAGAATTCTGTGTCCAGCAAAATTATTCTTCAAAAATGAAGATGCAATGAAGATATTTTTAGGGAAAAAAACTCCCCCAAATTAAAAAATTCATCTTGCTAAGATACTCAATAAAGTATTGACAATCATACCAGTTTAATATATCTTCTTCACAGATGAGGATATCCAAGTAGCTAATACACCTATGCAAGGTGCTCAACTGCATTAGTAATCAGGGATATGCAAATTAAAACCAAAGTGATGTGTCACTACATCCTTACCAGAAAGACTAAAATTGAAGAGACTAACAACACCAAGTGTCGGAAAGGAGTGGAGCAACTGAACTCACATAAACTGCTGTTGAGAATGTAAATTAGTACAGTTACTTACTGTTTGACATTATTTATTAAACCTACCCTATGACCCAGCAATTCCACTCCTAGGCATATATCCAACAGAAGTGTAAGCACATGTATACCAAAAGACATTTACAAGAACATTTATAGCAGCGTTATTTGTAATAGCCCCAAACTGAAGGCAACCCAAATGTCCATCCATAATAGAAATTGTGGTGTGCTCATTTGGTGAAATACTCTACAGCAATTATAATTAACAAACTATAGAAACGTACAACATGATGGACCTCACAAACATTATTTTGAGCAAAAGAAATCCAACACTAAAGAATATATATTGTATGATTCCACTCATATAAGGTCAAAAACAAGCAAAACTAAATTAATAGGTTTAGAAGTCTGTAGTAATTAAGTAGGGAGAGAGTAGTTTGGGGGGAGGGGCCTAAGCTTGGCTTTTGGTGGCTGGAAATGTCATACTGGTTATGGTAATGCTGTACGCTGAACTGTGCACTAATGATTTGTACTTTTGTATGCGTCCTAAGTTCCAATAAAATTTTTTTTTAATTCAGCAATGCCTTAATCACAGAATTGTTTCACAAAATTGTTTCTTTACACTATCAGTTATAATAATGTAATAGTTGATGTGACAATTTATAAGTATGATAGATGAAACAAACAAAAGGGGGAAATTATCTATGGTCAATAACTACTAATAAAAGAAAAAAAAAGTTGAACTCATGGAAGAAATGCTACACATCAAATATAACCTGAAATTTTTGAAGAAGGTAATCGAACAAAGACAAAACACGTTAGAAGAAGCCACCTTGCCTGACTCAAGACTTTGGGCCTTGCTGGCATTCAAGTGCCTTCTGTCCTGGTTTATGAGGCTCTTGCTGGTTCATATCCAACCTACACCTCCTTCTGTTCCTAGTCACACTTTTGTCTTAATCCTGGGCCAGAGGAGGGCAGAACCCTTTGAGCATTGACTAGCTAATGGCAGAATTAAAATGTCTCCAACAACACAAAGCTGCAGGTGGCTGTGATTTATCCTGAGTGATTGCAGCTTTCAGAGGTCTTCACTGTAAGAACACACCAGAACCTTCTGTGTGGATGTAGTGGGATGCTGAGATTTGGGTTTTAACTTTTAATCTAAAGGCATGTGCTTAGTAACTGGACTATTTTCCTCTGTGGGCTTTGTTCGTGTTGTTGTTATTATTATTAGAGAAAGGGAAGGAGGAGGAAGAAATCTCATACTCCCTTCTCTGGCGTTCAAGACCCATATAATCCTCCACCCCCAGCCCGCCCACCTACCTTTTCAAGCATATCTCCCACTGATTCCCCAGGGTGCCTATAGTAACCAAATGAAAATCACCACTCCAAAATACCATGTGCCGCCTGCTTTCACACGTTTTCCCATACATTTCCCACTCATTTCTACCTAGATGAATCAACTCCACCTTCAAGGCTGAGTT
>NW_004444647.1:9826-10797 GCF_000243295.1 Trichechus manatus latirostris | reverse complement strand
TGCCCCCTACTCTGCCACAGAGCCATTCACAGAGATGGAAAGGCGAAGGGTGGCAGGGTTTAGGTTGGCTGAGGCATCAGAAATATAACCAGGGAGTATTTTCCATGCCAGACCACTGCATCCTGAGCTTGGGCTCCCCAGCAGGCAGCAGGAAGACACTGATCTGAGTAGGAGCGCTTCAGAGAGTGACAAGATAAGACCTTAGGAAGGATAGATTTAGTAGCAGTGTGTAAAGTGGATAAGGCTAGAAGCAGAGGGTCATTTGGAGGCTACTGCAATAGTTTAGGTGAAAGTTATACAGCTGTATCTTATTTTAAGAAAATCTGACACAAAAACAATGCGGGGTGGACAAGATAGGAGCGCATCATTCACTTTTCAAAGGTATTCACCTTTTAGTAAAAAAACAAATCTTGTATTTGCCAAACACTTCCACAGATATCTTTGTCTCTTTTAATGAACCCTTAAATATCATCTCCTGAGCTTCAGTTGGAAGAATGCAACACGTGCCTTTTGAGTGTTTTCTTTTGGGTGCAATGCTTTTATACAAAAAAATCAAGGCATATCTAATTTAAATGTGCTATAATATGTATAGAACTGAGTCAACAGCAATTTTTTTTTCTTTTTATAGTATGTTCAGCCCCAGATTGACTTTGCACTGGTTCGGCTACCATATTGGACAGTGCAAGTATTGCACATTTCCCTCATTACAGAAAGGTCTATTGGACAGCATTGGTTTGAAGGGTTGGCACCTAGATAAGAAGCATCCACTTCCAAAGGAAAGAGTCAAGTTCATATGTGAACATAATGAGGGGGTCAATTTTGGTTCATGATAAGGAAGAATTTTCTAACACTTGAATGCTATTAATATTTCTTTAAAGAGAGAAAAGGAGGAGGATAAAGAGAGGTGCTGAGAAGAAAGCCCTTTGCTCTGCGCAGTAGGTCATGTTCAGAAGCTTCAAGGAGATTGAAGA
>NW_004444647.1:7442-8571 GCF_000243295.1 Trichechus manatus latirostris | reverse complement strand
TGGTAGATGGCACTGGGAAAACCTGTTCACTGTATAAGAAAAATAAAACTAGATCAACATACACCACATACAAGGTTGGATTAGAGACTTAATTGTTAGTGATACAACTAAAGTTAATCTAAAACAATATAGGAGAAGATGCTTGTGGCCTATGGGGAGAAAAATAACTTTACCAGAGCTTTGTCTACCTGGAGAAAGAGCAGTGAACCAATTCTAGACCATTCTAGCCTTCCTGTATCAAAAAAAGGGAGGGGAAAAAAATTATGAAGGTCACCGCTCAGAGGCATGAGAACGAAAAACCAGTTGCTGGTTTTGTATCTTTCCCCAATCCTTTACTTTTAACCTATCTGTATCTTTTCCTTTCAAGTGAGTCTCCTGTAAACAACGTATAACTAGGTGTTGTTTTTTATCCACTCAGACAATATTTGTCTTTAGTTAGTGTAATGTCTTTGTTGTTGTTGTTGTTTTTAATTTTTTCTGTTGACTTTGAGTTTCGCTAAGAAGAGCTTCATAGTTGTGCAGTTCTTTCAGTCATAATCCATTAGGCGACCCCATGTGTGCAGAGTAGAACAGCTCCATAGGGTTTTCATGGCTGTGACCTTCCTGAAGCAGATTGCCAGGCCTTTCTTCTGAGGCACCTCTGGGTAGGTTCGAACTGTCAACCTTTTGGTTAGCTGCCAAGCACTCAACCATTTGTGCCACCCAGGGACTCTCCAGGGACTCAGGACCACTAACATTCTGAGATTTAATCATAAGGTTAGAGAATGCTTCCCTTCCTTCATACTTTACCACCATTTCAACCGGGCTCCAGTATAATAATAATGGATTACAACTGAAAAAACTGCGAAACTATTTATGAAGCTCTTTTTACGGAAACTCAAAGTCAACAGAAGAAAGAAAAAAAACAAAGATTACACTAACTAAAGACACATATTGTCTGAGTGGATAAAAAAACAACACCTAGTTATATGTTGTTTATAAAAGACTCATTTTAAATGTAAAGACACACATAGGTTAAAAGTAAAGGATTGAGGAAAGATACAACTTGCTAACACTGATCAAAAGAAAGCAGAGTAGCTATATTAATTTCAGACAAATCAGACTTGAAATAAGAAAAATTATCAGTGAT
>NW_004444647.1:3277-5124 GCF_000243295.1 Trichechus manatus latirostris | reverse complement strand
CTCAATATTGTTAAGATGTCAATTCTTCCCAACTTGTTTAAAGATTCAACATGATCCAAATGAAAATCTCAGCAAGCTATTTTGTGGATATCAACAAACTTATTCTAAACTTTATATGGAAAGATTAAAAACCTAGAATAACCAACAATACTGAAGAAGAAGAACAAAGTTGGAAGATTGATATTACCCGATTTTATGACTTACTATACAGCTACAGTGATCAAGACAACATAATATTGATGAAAGAATAGGCACATATTTCAATGAAACAGAATAGAGGGCCCAGAAGTAGATCCACATGTATGTAGATAAATGATCTTGAACAAAGGAGTAAAGGCAATTCAATGTAGAAAGAATAGTCTTTTCAATAAATGGTGCTAGAAAACTGGACATGTACATGAAAAAATAAAAAAGCTTTAAACACAGACTTTGTACCTTTCATGAAAATTAATTCATAATGGATCATAGACCTACAGGTAAAACACAAAACTATAAAACATAGGAAAAAATTTGGGTGACCTTGAGTTTGGCCATGAGCATTTAGATACAACACAAAAGCATGATTCATGAAAGGAAAACTGGATAATTTAGACTTTATGAAAATTTTAAAAATCTGCTTTGTGTAAGACACTGTTAAAAGAATGAAAAGACAAGCGACAGACTGGGAGAAAATATTTGCAAAACACTTATCGGATAAAAGACTTATGTCTAAAATATACACGGAACTCTTAACATTGAACAATAACAAAAAAAATTAAAACATGGGCAAAGGATATGAACAGACGTCTCACCAAAGAAGATACATAGATGGAAAATACAGATGGCAAATAAGCATATGAAAAGATTATCAGCATCATCTGTCATTGGGGAATTGCAAACTGAAACAATAAGATATACCACATATCTTTTCAAATATAAGATATACCACATATCTTTTCAAATGGCTAAAATCCAAAAAAACTGGCAATACTAATTTGCTGGCAAGAGCAACAGGAGCTCTCATTCACTGCTGGTGGGAATGCAAAATGGTACAACCACATTAGAAGATAGATGGGCAGCTTCTATAAAACTGAACATAGTTTTACCCTACAACCCAGCAATCATGCTCCTAGGCATTTACTCAAACAAATTGAGAACTTATGTCCACACAAAAACCTGCATACAAATATTTATAGAAGCTTTATTCATAACTGTCAAATACATAATTGAGTAGGTGAATGGACGAACAAGCTGAGGCACATCCATGCGATGGAATATTATTCAGCAATAAAAGAAATGAGCTGTGAAACCATGAGCCTTAAAACTTAAACACATATTATTCAGTAAAAGAAGTCAGTTTGAAAAGGTTACATACTGTATGATTTCAATTATACAATGTTCTGGAAGAGACAAAATATGGAGACAGTAAAAAGATCAGTACCATATTTTATGCAGATAACGCCCATGTTCTACATTTGTTTGCCCACGGTGCCCTCCCCCCACGAGGTATTTTTGTAAGCATTGCTATGCCAATTTTTTTAGCAAAAATTAGCATAGCATGCTTATGCAAATATTATTTGTATAAAAATACAGTAGTTGCCAGGAGCTTGGAGGAGGGAAAAGGGATAAGTTGGTGGAGCACAGGGGATTTTTAGGGCAGTGGAACTATTCTATATGGCACTGTAATGGTAGACGCATGACATTAAGCATTTATCAAAACCTATAGAACTCTACAACGCAAAGAGTGAACCTTAACGTATGCAAATATAAAAAATCATCGAGGAGGTCAGGGGTTCCCATGAAAGAATGCAGATTGTGACAAGACAATCTAACTATATTACAACCTCACTGAAAGGGGTTGGAGGAAG
>NW_004444647.1:0-859 GCF_000243295.1 Trichechus manatus latirostris | reverse complement strand
GTGTCATCCATATTTTTACAACGATTTAAAAAAAATTCTTAGAGCAGTGACCGACTCATGGTAATAAATGTTAGCTCCTTTACATTCCACAAACAATATCCTACTTGAACATTGTGCTTTAACATTTCTGAGGTGCTTTCATGCAAATAAAACTCAATCTTACTTTACACATAGCTACTATTGTCCCCATTTTACAGATGGAGAAACTGAGTGTAAAAAGAAAACAAGTTGTTTGCTTAAGTCCATACAACTAGTATGTGACCAAACAGGAACTGGAGACTAACCAGATCTCCAAACCCCAGCTGCATTTTCTGAGTGTCTATGATGTGTCAGGGATTGAGGAAAGTTCTTTTTCATATGCCATCACTTACCATGTGTTACCGTTATTATACAGTTGAGGAAAGTGAGGACAGGGTTATTGGTGAAGCAATAGGTGGAACTAGAACTGGAGAGGAAGTCAGGCTGGCTCTAGAGCTGGAGCTCCTTCTGTTGTACTTTCCACCACACCATCGTGGCCTCCTTTGAGTACCTTTTGGCACTTAACTAGCATTTGTGAGGGAATCAGAGATGAATGAATCTCAGTCCTGAGCAAAGCTCATAGCTCTGTGGAGAATATAAAGCAAATACACACATAATTGCAATATGAAGTGGAAAGGTGTTCTGGAGGTTCAGAAGAGGAAGGAATTTCTTCCAGCTGGAGGGAACACCTATGGAGAGACCATTTGGCAGTGAGCCTTGAAGGAGAGGAAGTTTGGGACATGTGGATGAGGGGACTGGGAGGGAGGGAGGCTTTGGGACAGCAGAAATGGCATAAGCAGAGTAGAGAAGCAGAGACATAGGGTATTCCCAGGAATAGCCA
>NW_004444646.1:17205-18452 GCF_000243295.1 Trichechus manatus latirostris | reverse complement strand
AAATGCTAATCTTTAAAGGTCACATACTGCATGATTCCATTTGTATAACATTCTTGATATGACAAAATTATAGAGATGGGGAAAAATTGTGGTTCTCAGAGGTTCGGGTTTTGTGTGTGGTGGGGTGGGGAGAAATAGGTGTGACTGTAAAAGGGCAGCATGAGAGGGATCTTTACGGTGATGGAATAAGCCTGTATCTTTCTTGCAGTCATAGTCATATGAATCTATGATAAGTTAGATGCATATAAGATAAATGGCATAGAGTTATACACACACCTTGTACCAATGCCAATTTCCAGGCTTTGATATGGTACTATATTGAAATAAGATGTAAAACACTGGAGGAATCTGGGTGAAGGATACACGAGACCTCTCTATATTATCTTTCTTACTTCCTCAGAATCTATTATTTCAAAATAAAAAGTTTAAAGAAAATGTCATTATTCCAGTTCTTTTGAGAACCTTTAACATGTCAATGGACGTGGTAAATCTCATGGAAATGTATTCAACATTTCCCAAAGCGTTTTTTCATAAAACATTTTATATAACAGTGTTTGTGGAATCCTGTATGATTTACGAATGTTTCTGCTACCAAAAAAAAAGAAAACCAGCCTGGGAGTGGCTTAATCAGACTGGAATATTACTGTCCCACTTAATAAGAAATCACGTATAAGCAGTTCAGACAGAGTGCAGTGACTCAGTGATACTGTTAGAGATCCAGAGTCATTCTTTCCTTGTTTTCTGCAATCCTCAGCTTGTTGCTTTTAATCCTTCAGTTTCATGGTAGCTAGTCAGATGGCTCTGGCTCTTCCAGAGACCCTAACTGAGTTTTAGGAAGAAAGAAAAGGGAAAGGAGACAAGGAAAAGTACATTTTAAGCTGAATTTGCCATCACATTTCTGGAAATTCTATCCAGAAGATTTCTGTCACATAGCATGACCAGAACTGGATTATGTGGCCATGACCATTTCTTGACCTATCACTAGCTGAAGAGAATGAGAATATTAAGAATGATTTAGAATTACAGGGGATAAGAGTGGAGGTAGGAGAGCAGTTTTGTGTGTATTGAAAAAGTCTGGAGAAAATATAATGGTAGCTTGGATTAAGGTGGTGGCAGTAGAGGTGGAGAGACATGAACAGATTCAGGACACATCTGAAAGGGGAACTAACTTGTGGAATGAATTAGATGTAGGGAAAGAAGGAAGCAAAAGGGACACCTAGATTTATGGCTTGAGAGAAAATAGGTTC
>NW_004444646.1:14306-15937 GCF_000243295.1 Trichechus manatus latirostris | reverse complement strand
GCAGTTTATTTATATTACATCTGATTGAAAAGCTCTGGATGACATTGTTTCACTCTTGAATGATTCTCCTTGCAGTTTTTAATTAACAGATTGATGCCCAGTGTGCTAGACCTCATGTTAATTAAAAGGCTGATGTCCAATGAGATAAGGACAAGGATGCATACAAGCTTTTCTTTGGGAAGATGGTGAGAAGGGTAGGGAATGGAGGGAGAATGGAGGACAGATATTACAAAATAAGTAAAATTTATAATGCTTGTTAAAAGTATTGGTCATTTCTTGTGTTCAAAATTTTTTACTCTCCATGTGTATTCTAGTACCATTTCCCAGGCGGTGGTTATCAGCTTGGAAAGAATTATTCTAATAGTAATGGCATTCACCTCCAGTGCTCCTTTGAGAGTAAGAGCAGAGCAGGGAGATATTGCATTAGAAATGTTTGAGAAGAGAATGGGGAGGAGGGTAAAAGTAAAGGGAGTGCCCTTGTGTGGCCTTCCATCTCCCTCTGCACACACTGTCTTCATCTAGGACACTGAGGAAATCCATAGGATGCTCCCAATAGTGCAGTTACTCTCAGAAACTATAGATATTATTACGGAGGAAAATCACTCTCCTCAAGGGAATTATTCTCATCTATTCATTGAGCATGACTCCAACAAAAGAGCTAAAGAAAGAACGTTATCAGCTAAGAGGAAGCTGCTCAATTTTTCTTGGCCATTGAACATGTGCTTTTTGGCACTAAATAATATGATAATTAATGGAGGGTTTATTACTCTTCGAGGGTAAGGAATGTATTTCAGGTAGTCCTCTCAGGTTTTCCCAACCCAAAACACAATATAGCACTTTGCACAAAGCTGTTGCTTAGTAAATATCATACTGAACTATTAATAAAATAGACAAAAAAAAAACTATATGTCAGATACATGCTAAGATGGTTCTAAGAGTTTTACATTCATTGTCTTAACTATTAATATATAACCCAGTGAAGTAGTTAATAATATTATTTTCCCCATTTTACAGATGGGGGGACTAAGTCATACAGGTAGCAAGTTGTGGAGTCAGGATTTGAATCTGATTTTACTGTCCGCAGCCTTAAACACTATGCAAAAACATAGGCTTCATGGCTAAGACAGAATTTTAAAGTCACTAGTTCAAGATGGCTGTGAGTACGAAGGCTGTATTTTATCCTCCAAACGTTTGGGAATCATTGAAGATTTTGAGGAAAGAAGTGACACCATTAGAATGAATTGAAGGGAGAAAGAATAGATACATGAAAAAATCATTAATTCTATCTTTTATTGAGCACCTGTTATTTACCAGACACATGTTATTTAATTTAATGAAAGATATAAGCCTTGGGATAGAGCAAAGGGAGTAGGATTCAAGCTAAGTGGACAAGTATACTGAACATATAGTAAGTAGAATCAGCATGATTAACAACTGATTAGCAATGCGAAGCAGAGCTTGATGCCCAGATCATCCTCAAATAGACTTAAAATAGTTTATTTCTCTTACAAATATGTGGAGAAAGGGCAATTTCAACAAGATTCAAAGGCACTGGGAAAACAGGACACCAAACTGAAATCGTAAGTCCTGTTTCCTAAGAAGGCCATCATGCAGAGAAACTACTGTTGTGG
>NW_004444646.1:7019-7962 GCF_000243295.1 Trichechus manatus latirostris | reverse complement strand
TCTGTTGTGTTTTGGACTTGCTTGGCACCAGTTAATTCTTTTCCTCCAATTTCTCCTATTTGTAATAGAAATGTCTAACTTGTGCCTGTTCCACCACTGTACTTTGGAAACAGATAACTTGTAGTCTAGATTTCACAGATGTACAGATGAAGAGCAATTTTGCCCCAGGATGGAAAATACCTGAAGTCTTACCTATATTTGATTTAGATGATCCAAGAGATGAGATTTTGGACTTGGAGTAGATTTAAGATTTTTAGAATGATGTGATGGGATGAATGTGTTTTGCACATGGCAAGGGCATGAATTCTGGGGGGTCAAATATACCTGAGAGTTTGTTGTACTGTGGGTGCCTGTGTGTTGCTGTGATGCTGGCAGCTATGACACCAGTATTCAAATACCACCAGGGTCACCTATGGTGGACAGGTTTCAGCTGAGCTTCCAGACTGAGACAGACTAGGAAGAAAGACCTGACAGTCTACTTCTGAAAAAAATTAGCTGGTGAAAACTTTATGAATAACAGAGGAACATTATCTGATATAGTTCCAAAAGATGAACCCCTCAGGTTGGAAAACACTCAAAAGACGACTGGGGGAGAGCTGCCTCCTAAAAGTAGAGTGGACCTTAATGACATGGATGGAGTAAAGCTTTCAGGACCTTCATTTGCTGACGTGGCCTGCCTCCAAATGAGAAGAAACAGCTCCAAATATCCATTAATAATCAGAATGTGGAATGTATGAAGTATGAAACTAGGAAAATGAGAAGCCATCAAGAATGAAATGGAACACATAAACATTGATATCTTAGGCGTTACTGAGCTGAAATGGACTGGTATTGGTCATTTTGAATCAGACAATCCTATGGTCTACTATGCTGGGAATGACAGCTTGAAGAGGAATGGCATCACATTCATCCTCATAAAGAACATTTCAAGATCTATCCTGTA
>NW_004444646.1:5558-6558 GCF_000243295.1 Trichechus manatus latirostris | reverse complement strand
TCTACGAGAACCAAAGTACGACCTCACGTATATCACACCTGAATTTAGAGACCATCTCAAGAATAGATTTGATCCATTAAACGCTAATGATCAAAGACCAGACAACTTGTGGAATGATATCAAGGACAGCATACATGAAGAAAGCAAGAGGTCATTAAAAAGACATGAAAGAAAAAAAAGACCAAAATGGATGTCAGAAGAGACTCTGAAACTTGCTCTTGAATGTAGAGTAGCAACAGCAAAAGGAAGAAGTGATAAAGTAAAAGAGCTGAAGAGAAGATTTCAAAGGGCGGCTCAAGAAGACAGAGTAAAATATTATAATGAAATGTGAAAAGACCTGGAGATAGAAAACCAAAAGGGAAGCACATGCTCAACATTTCTCAGGCTGAAAGAACTGAAGAAAAAGTAAAGTCTCAAGTTGCGCTATTGAAGGATTTCTATGGGGAAAATACTAAACAAAGCAGGAAGCATCAAAAGAAGATGGAAGGAATACACAGAGTCACTGTACTAAAAAGAAGTGGTCAATCATTGAACCATTTCAGTAGGTAGCATATGATCAAGAACTGACGGTACTGAGGGAAGACGTCCAAGCTACACTGAAGGCATTTGCAAAAAAAAAAAAACAAGGCTTCAGGAATTGATGAAATACCAATTGACGTGTTTCAACAAATGCATGCAGCTCTGAAAGTGCTCGCTTTTCTATGCCAAGAAATTTGAAAGACAGTTACCTGACCAATCGACTGAAAGAGATCCATATTTGTGCACATTCCAAAGAAACATGATCCAACAGAATGCAGAAATTATCTAACAATATCAATAATAATACACATAAGTAAAATTTTACCGAAGATCATTCAAAACAGTTGCACCAGTACATCAACAGGGAAATTCCAGAAATTCAAGCTAGATTCACAAGAGTACGTGGAACAAGGGATATCAAACAGAGCATCAGAAAGATGTTTACCTGTGTTTTATTGACTATGCAAAGGCATTTGACTGT
>NW_004444646.1:3013-5030 GCF_000243295.1 Trichechus manatus latirostris | reverse complement strand
TGGATCCGCAATCAATGCAGTCAAGAAATCAAAGAACGGATTGTATTTGGAAATCTGCTGCAAAAAATCTCTTTAAAATGTTAAAAAGCAAAGAGGTTACTTTAAGGATTAAAATGTGTCTGTCCCAAGTCATGGTGTTTTCAATTAACCTCGTATGCATGTGAAAAGGGTCAATGAATAAGGAAGACCGAAGAAGAATTAGTGTCTTTGAATTATGGTGTTGGTGAAGAATACTGAATATACTATGGACTTCCAGAGGAATGAACAAATTTGTCTTGGAAGAAGTATAGCCAGAATGCTCATTGGAAGCAAGGATGGTGAGACTTCGTCTCACATACTTTGGACATATTATCAGGAGGGACCAGTCCCTGGAGGACATCATGGTTGATAGAATAGAGGTTCAGTAAAAGAGACGAAGACCCTCAACAAGATGGACTGACACAGTGGCTGCAACAATTGGATCAAGCATAACAATGATTGTGAAGATGCCACAGGACTGGGCAGTGTTTTGCTCTGTTGTACATAAGGTCACCATGAGTTGGAACGAACTGGACGGCACCTAACAACAACAATAAAGAGAAGAATGTTATGGATTGAATTGCATCCCCTCAAAATGTGTTATAAATCCTTACTGCCAGTGGTTATAATCTCCTTTGGAAATGAGTTGTCTTTGTTATATTAATGAGACA
Organism: Trichechus manatus latirostris; assembly: GCF_000243295.1. Taxonomy (NCBI): domain Eukaryota; kingdom Metazoa; phylum Chordata; class Mammalia; order Sirenia; family Trichechidae; genus Trichechus; species Trichechus manatus. The sequence goes on along the minus strand of NW_004444646.1, from coordinate 4,341 downwards.
CGGTTAGTGTAGGGTGTGTCTTGAGTCAATCCCTTTTGAGGTATAAAAGAGATTAAACAAGCAAGCCAGTAAGCAGAGACTAAGGAAGAGAGATTCCAAGCCACATGAAGATTGCTCAGGAACAAAAGCTCAGGAGGGACAAGGACGTTCCTCTAGAGCCAACAGAAAGAGAAAGCCTTTCCCTAGAACCAGCACTCTGAATTCAGCCTTTTAGACTCCTAAACATCGAGAAAATAAATTCCTGTTTGTTAAAGCCACTAATTTTTGTATTTCTCTTACATAGCAGCACTAGTTAACTTAGACAGGCGGTGAGCCATCATCAATTCATTCATTCATTCATTCATTCTTGGCATCAAGGAGCTAGGAAAGGCACATTTACCCAACGTTGATGAAGGATAGATGGCCAAATTCAAGAATTGTGAATTGCTGCCAGCAGCTACTGATTGTTAAGTGATTAATGGCAGTGGTACCACATTTAAACATCCAGATCCCTAGAACTTTCAATGTTTTCCCATGGATATAGCTCATTCATAAACCCACCCAGTAAGTATTAGTATACTGTTTTCTTCAATGATAGCTTGATTATAATTTTTTTTCTTTTTTGCAGTATTATAAATGTTTCAGTTGTATGAAGTTTTTATTTTTTTTTAACTAAATATATAACTTCAAATTCATCTTAATGAGAGCTTTTTTGGGGAGAAGAGAAAAGAAAAAAAAAATTATCCCTATGGGCATAGCTCATGTGATAAAAAAAAAAAAAAACTGGAAAAAAATTACTAAAACATTTTAAATCAACTTTTCTTAAATATTTCAAACAATTCATGTCTATTTCTTTTCATCGTTACTCTCCTTTCAAAAAACAAAAATTAGCCAACAGTATTATCTCCACTGAAGCATGGAATATTATCTGGTTTTGCAGCCTGTACTGCATTTAATAGAGACAATGAATTAGGAGGTTAGTGACTGGGTCTTATTTACATATGTAAATATGGGAACTTCTTTGAGTTGCCCAACATGTATGGTCACAAAACCTCCACCTCTGCTCCCAGATCTAAATAGCTGCATGGAAATGTGATCTGAATCCAAAGGCACAAGTGACAGACTGGGAGACCAGATGACAGTGCTGTGAGCAGGGGGATGGGAGTTTTACTTATAAATCAATGCTAGGTATTAAACAGTGACAATTCTTTCTCCTCAGAGCCAAAGCCAGATTAATTTTGTTAGGTATTTACTCCTCAGTGGCTGCCTTTTTATAGGACAACTAACCCATTTAAAATTTATGGTTTATTCATTTTTGCATTTTTAATCCAAGTTTTCTTCTAGGGCAC
>NW_004444646.1:0-1447 GCF_000243295.1 Trichechus manatus latirostris | reverse complement strand
TAAATTGCTTCCCAAAGTTTCTAGCTGCTGATGGCAGCAATGTTTTATGGAGATTTAAACAAGGTGATTTGGCAAAGAAGCATCAACTCACACTTCTATGGCCCTGAAATGACAGTTTTGGTGGCAGAGAGTGCTAAAAAAAAAGAGGTAAATGTCACAAATATGTAATTTGTCACTCTGTGTGTTTGTGCTGCCTGAATTAGCTGCAACACAAATGTTTGATGGTCAAAGATATTTAACCTTCATTACTGCTTGGGGGAGCATTTTATGCTATGCTATTTTATGCTAAAGAAAAAAAATATGCTTCTATACAGATGGCTTCTGACCACAGCCTTCAGTGAGCTCGTGCTGTTATTTTGTTTAATGTCATGTAAAAAATACTCTAGAAAGAAAGGAGAGGTGAGAAGTGAATACTTCAGATACACACACACATAAACCCTCTTTTTCTAGACTGGCAGCCTAATAAAATTCGAATGTTTGGCTTTTTCACCAAAGCCGCAACCACATGACGTTTTTGTTTTAAAGTGAGATGTGGTATGGGGAAGTCAAGTTTAAGAATTATCATAAGTAGGAATTAAATGCATAAATGCTTGCCTGACTCTTGACCTGGCTTCTGTCTCTTTGGCATACGTCTTCTCATTTAATAGTCTTTGACTTTGTCTCAGGTGAAGGGATTATATTGCAACAGCTTGATTCAAACCACTGCCAAGGACCCATGTCTTTAAAGTCTTTTTCAACAAAACATTTGCAGCACTTTGGATTTCCCTTCAAGAGTACATGACTACTTTTGTCAGAAACTGCCTGCTCATAGATGGACAAGGTAGCTTTTCATGGTTGGGCATCCGGTGTGAAGACAGATAATCCTCCAGGGGAAGCAGTTGCCTAATACAGGACAGACCCCTGGGTGGCAGCTTTATAAATAAAACAAAAGCTTTATTTGTGAAGAGGGCTATTCCGACTGCTATAAATTTGGAGATCAGAAGAAACTCAAGAGAAACCCCAGAAATGTCCAGAACTTATAGATGTGGATCCTAAATTGTTTAATTTCATTGACCCCTTGCGCCTCATTAATTCATGGACTTTGTTTAATTTAATTAATATTTCCAAATGCCTAGTAAGGCCATTCGTTTTGTGAAACAGTCAGGTAAAGCAGTGGACATCAAAAAGACAGAATCTTTACTCTTATGTTCTGGGGGGGGAAGGAAACAGATCAAATTATTTTACATTATTTAAGTGCCATAAGTAAACAAACAGGGTATGAGATACTCTAAAACATAGAGCGGCGATAAAGAAATTCAAAGAGGCCATTAAGACTGGCAGGACTCCAGAGCCTCATAACTTGTATAATCAAAACGAAACTTATCAATGGCCAATCAGGAGTTGCCAAATCAGTTAAAACCAAGTTTCCTGACCCAAATAAGGTTAAGTACCAGTTCCAGCCAATCAG
>NW_004444645.1:17259-18404 GCF_000243295.1 Trichechus manatus latirostris | reverse complement strand
CACGAGCTGGAATTTTCCTTGGCCACTACCTAACAGAGGCAAAGCCATGGTATAAGTATGGTGGAAGGACACAACCCTGATGCACACCTTTCCTGATTTTAAACAACACAGTATTCCTTTGTTCTGTTTGAAAGACTACCTCTTGTTCTATGTACAGGTTACACAAGAGCACGATTAAGTGTTCTGGAATTCTCATCCTTCGTGATGTTATTCATAATTCATTATGTTCTCAGCACAGAGACCCCAGGTCCAAAGGACACATTCTAGATGTGGCTCTTCTTTCTTGGTAATAGTGAGGTCCCTCTCCTTTCTGCTTACTTCTCTCTCCTTTTATCTCTTGTAAGACAAAAGGTGTAACTCAAAAAAGGGCATAATTTGAGTAAGGCGGTGATGTGAGTAAAGTCATGACTTGAGTAAGGTAGTGAATTGAGTAATGGTTTGACTTGAGTAAGGGTGTGACTTGAGTCATACCTTCTCATAAGGTTGGGACTTGAGATATACCCCACCCTAATCCCCCCTCATAGAGGTTTTGAGATTTAAAATACATATAATGGAGAATAGATAGATCACAAAATGGAGGATAATTACATCAGATCACAAAATAGAAGATAATTACATATGTCTTAGGCTAGGTTCTCTAGAGAAGCAAAATCAGTAAATCATATATATATAGAGAGATTTATATCAAGGAAACAGCTCATGCAATTGTAGAGGCTAGAACGTCCCAAGTCTGTGGGTCAAGGTAGAGGCCTCTCCCAAGTCACACAGCCAAAGAATCTGGCAAGCTCAAGATTGGCAGGTCAGAGAGCAGGGCTCCTGCTCACAGGCTGTGAAGATCGATGAATCCCAAGTTTGGAAGATAAGCTGACAGTTCAAGTCCCAGGAGCAAGAGGTGAGGTGACAGGAGGCAGCTGCAGGATCCAAACACAGCAAAAGCCATAAAGTCTGCTTATATTCAGATGCAGGCCACACCCTCAGGGAGACTCCCTTTCATCTGACTGGCTACTCACAGTATATTCAATCATGGGAGTGATCACATTAAAACACGGAGAATCATGGCCCAGCCAAGTTGACACACAATCTTAACCATCACAGTCCACCCCTTGTCAACTTAGCACATGTACACATCTCCTTAAACCATACAT
>NW_004444645.1:10174-11522 GCF_000243295.1 Trichechus manatus latirostris | reverse complement strand
ATCACATTACAACACTGAGAATCATGGCCCAGCCAAGTTGACACGCAATCTTAACCATTGCAACATACTACTGGGAATCACAGCCTAGCCAAGCTGGCACATCTTTTTGGGGGGCACAGTTCAACCCATGACATTCCCCTGTTTGCCCCCCCAAATTCATGTCCTTGCCACATGTAAAACACATTCACTCCATCATATCATCCCGAAAGTCTGAAATCAACTCCAAGTTCAAAATCTTATCTTCTGAATCATCTAAATCAAATTTGGGTGAGACTTTAGGCATATTCCATCCTGGGGCAAAATTTATCTTCATCTGCGAACCGGTGAAATCTAGACTACAAGTTATCTGCTTCCAAAGTACAATGATAGAACAGGCACAAGGTAGATATTTCCATTACAAATGGGAGAAACTAGAGGGAAAGAAGGGATAACAGGCACCAAGCAAGTCCAAAACCCAGGAGAACATATTACATTAACTCTCAAGTCTTGAAAATAATTCTCTCTTCTCTGAGACCATCTGGGCAATGGACCTGCCTTCAAGACTCTGGGTGTTGACCATGCTGTCTGTATTCTGGGTAGAGGAGTCTCGTCCTTGGACTTCAGTTCTGCTCTCTAGGCCTACTGGGATGGCACCTCTGCTCCCTTGGCTTTGGGCTGCCTCATTCCCCTATTCCATATGAGTGGTAATCCCACACCCTCCATCCTAGCAGGCCCCATTCTTCTGCCCCTTGGGCATGACAGTACCACCCCTTCTGCTTTGGGTGGTGGCCTTATCCCCCTGGCACACTTTAACGGTGGCCCCACACTCCGGAACAGAGTTGGTGAAGATCTGATTCTCTGAAACCTAGGAGGCTATGGCCCCACCCTTTGAGATCCAGAAAACCATGGTCCCACACTTTGAAACCACAGAGGCCATTGGCCCACTCTTTGAGACTGAGATAGCTCTGCTTCCCATGCTACTTCCAACAGTTTTACTGATCTCCGAGCTGCTCCAGTAATGGTTCTTTTCTTGGAGGACAACAGATGTAGCTCCTTTGCTTTGTTTCCTGCCTGTAGAATTCCAAGAAGCAGGCCGTATTCTCTCCTTTCATTCTTTCTCTGTCACCTTCAGTCTAAGCTGATGGGTTTTCTGCTGTGGTAATTTGTTAGTCCATCAGTCACAGGCTAATCTCTTTAACAAAATTTTGTGTAGCCATGTCACTGGTGAAAATTCTAGGACACATGTCCTTAGTTTTCATTTTGCATAGTTCACTTTTAAGTCTATCTCCTTCCTCTCGCATTTTATTGTAAGTGATAAGGAGAAACCTTGTGGCTCCTTTAAGATCTTGCTTAGAAATCTCCTTAGCTA